>NW_010303173.1:0-12201 GCF_000700745.2 Antrostomus carolinensis
TCTGGCGTCTAGCCAGGGTCAACCCACCACATAACCCTGTTTTGCTTTGTTTTTTCAAGTCATTAACTTTACCTCCAATGTATTACTGAACTCGTACTAGTTCCTCTGCACTTAAATTTAATACAAAGGAAGACCTATTAGGATCTCTGTCTGTCAGGAAATTTCAAATTTAAAAATTTGAATAAGCCTCAGCTTTCCTAAGATTCCCTAGCTTTAATTAGTATCCCATGAGCCAAATAAATGAGTTTCTTGTAAGGAGACAGTGAAGTGAAATAGTAGTGTTCCATAATGGCAATACATTTCTTTGATCCTGAAGTCTAGAGAACAATGAAACATCCTTTTTTTAGTTCTCCCTTTTCTTAGAGTTTAATGGGAATTAGACTTAAGGAGTGGAAGAACATATTGTCCTGTAGTAAACCTTCATGTCTATTAAACAATATTTTAAATTAGGAATTTCTATTGATTAACCAAACCAATATTAATCTTCACGTAACAATTGAAATCTATTTTCTGAAATAGTGCATCTTTTCAATGCCTGCTTCATGGAATGTCATGAGTCTTGAGGAACTGAAAGTTTGTTAAAGGGCTCCTATTAATTCAGTCTGATTACTATTGAATCTTATAATCAGTCTCATATTTTAGTATGAATAACATGCAATTTCAAAGCCTGTGAAACAGCATTTGGTTTGCACAGCTTCATCAACATCAATCCAAGCTGCAAGTTACTTATTAAACAGTACAATTTAGTTTAAATGCATCTTATAAAATGTGAATTTCTCATTTCTATATTCTAGCTAATTTAATTTTCAGACAAACTGTCATTTGGAGAATTTGTAAATACTGGAAACATGGAGGAACTCTCATTGTGTGATGATCCTGCCATTATAAAATAGCGTGCAAATTAGCATGAGTATGGAAGGTTGTTGTTTCTTTTCCCTATATCTTCTTACTTTATCTAACTAGAGCATTTTAAAGTATATCTTCTCTAGGATAATATGTTAAAGCTACTGTACATCTTTAAGAGGCTGTTAGACACTGATTTCCCATAGACTGCAATCAGCTCTCTGAAATTGTAGTGTTTGTGACAGAATAAACTCCATTAACTTGTTTTATTAGTACTGTGTGCAGTCAGAAGGAGCAATGCTGCAGAACATGATGAAATGACTAACAGTCTCCATCAGTGCACAGCAGAATGCTTTCTTCTTACACAGAATATATAATTATTGCTCACATAAACAGGTAGATTATTTTTTTTATTATTATTTCTCAGGAAATATTGGGAAATCTAAGACTCTCATTCATGGGAGGGATAAAAAATAAATTAAGTTTCCCCCTCGCCCTACCCCCCTTCCGTCCAATTTTTTACCATGCTGCTGTTGTAATTTTTGTCTATCTTATAGAGAAAGATCCATCAAATAAAAAAACAATTCTAATTCAATTGGTTACTGTAATGGCAGAGCAGTATGACAAAGCCAAAGGAGCTTGAGAAAGGAAAGATTTACTGACCAGTTGACTCCAAAAAGATAATTAGTCAATTTTTGACAACTTGTACACAAGGTAAGCTGCCAAGCAGAGTAAGTGAAAGGAGAATGAATCCCGCAGAAGAAAGTATAGTTTACCTTATGTAAGTAAATATAAGACAAATATCAGAGAATCACTGTATATTTCAGAAGCAGATATTCTACATTGAAGATAGCACAGCTGCCAGTACTTATCTGAAGAGAGAGGTATTCTGTTCCAGAATAACTCTTACTGCATTAGCCACTTCAGAAATATAAATTACTTTTTCTCTTCTCCTTTGCCTCCATTTTCTGCTAGATTTTTGTTTTGCCCATTTAAGATGAAAGCTAGGTTCTAACTAGCTGCATGGGACTCCCAGTGTAAACTTCAAGCATAATACATTTTAGCCTAACAAAATATAGGAAACATGAAGCTGAGCAATCACAAAGGAAATGATTGAAAGGAAGAGTCTGTACAGATGTAGAATGATGAGAAGCAAGGAAAAAAAACCTTAAAATCCAATCGAGCCTACTTCTTGCTAGGAAAAAATGAGTTTATGATTTGCAGATTGAATATAACTAAGGAGAAAGGTATTTTTCATAACAATGATTTACAGATTTACCCTTCTACTGGGTAAGAGTCCCTTTTATGTTATAGCAGTATCTGTTATTGCTATTATAGTTAAGGGACTGTCAGCATTTTCATTATATAAACCTCTATATTCATGGGTTTTAATTTGGCCATAAAAATTCACAGCATGCTGAAACTTGAAATAAGATTTTAGTCTGAGTGACTTTTTTAATGTATTCTAAAAAAAAAAAAAAATAAAAATCATTAGTTCAATTTTAAACTAATAGAAAAATGAAAATCTTCATGTTTACTGTCTTATTATTCAGCTTGTGTATTGCACATATTTTTTACAATACCACTTCATGGGTTCTTGTGTTCCACAGCACATACAGATCGACCAATACTTACATGTATTCCTGAATAAAAATAAAAATCTCACTGATGTAAAAAAAAAAAAAAAGAAAAAAAGAAAAAAAGAAGAAACACAAGCAGTCTGGCTGCCTAGCAGCTACTTACTCTAATTTTGGGTAGATGTTTCAGGCTGTAGATCTATAATATGCAAATGCATTTATTAATGCCAGTATTCTGAAGGTCAGAATGGAGTGTAAGTTAAACCCACAAAGGTCAGAAATTAAGTGTTACGGCTGAAACTCTGTCCTGAAAGGACAAAAGCATCCATTTCACTTGACACAATAATGTGAAAGTTCACAAGGTAAAGAGCCTTGCTCACCAAGCATAAACTCTGAAAAGCATTTGAAAATCATGCTTTCAGAGCCATACTTCTGGAAAAGAGCTTCTTGCTGCCAAATGATATCTTTGTAATACTGGCAACATGGTAAGAAGCACAACATACTAGATGTTAAACTATGATAATATTTAATAATTATCTTTGTAACAAAGAGAACATCTAACTTAAGACCAAAATATTACAGATGAACACCGGAACTTTTCTGGCTTTTTTCTCTTTTTTCCCATACCCAATATCTTCTCTTTCCTTCTTCTGGGGAAAAAAAATAATAATAATAAAAAAAAAAATGGTCCCATCTACTTAAATCTTCCTTCAGTTCTTCTGAAGTGCATCAGTGTGCTTTCCACCACTGTCGAACCTCTCACTAACTCCTCACTGCTATTGCCAAAACATGACCTCCTCACTTACTGATACTATTTTGAATGTTTATAGTCCTATGACCAAAATTTCCATGCCATCATCTTCAGCCTAACAGGGTCTTCAAACATACTCTCTGAAACAGCACCAGCACCATTTTCAGTCTGTGTATTCTAGCTGTTATAAACCATAATGAGTATCTTTGAAAAAATGACCTACTGCTGACAATTTTTCCAGTAATAGAGACCATTTAAGGAAGACTGACACAGTAATAGACATACTCTTACAATGAAAGTAAACCAGTTGAGCTGGTGCTGAATGCAAAGAGCACTTTGCAAACAATAACTCCTCTTCATATCCATGATCTTGCTGTGTAAATCTGGAAACCATTCACCTATTCTCAGTCAGCCTTTCCACTGAGGCTTTTCTTGAGAGGTTGTAATGTCTTGTGTTTTGCCAAGGGGGACCAACTCTTTCTCAGAGCTGTTTTTCCTACTTTTAGGCTATCTTCTCAAAATCTTTCCTGCCCAAGGCCTGACAGTCTATAGGATGACTGTGAAAGGCTCTTTCCCAGTTGCAACAGTGCTGACCTGAGATTGCAAAATGCTTAGAACTACAGAATGTTTCACATTGGAATTGACATTTGTAGGTTTCTAGTGCAATCTTTCTTCTCAAAGCAGAGGTAATATAATGCCAACTTGCTCAGGGGCATGTACAGTTGAGTTCTGAGTATCTGCAAGAATGGAGATCCTTAGACGCTCTGGGCACCCTGTTCCAGTGTCTGACTGCCCTCATTGTGAAAAGCTTTTTCTTTACATTCTGGAAAACTTAGAAGCAGCTTTTGCCAGTTGCCTCTTGTCCTCTTGTTAGGTGTTTCTATGAAGAATATGGTTACTAAGACGAAAGATGTCACTATATCCTTGCTATACTCTCCCATTAGATCCTTGAAGGTGGCAATTAGATCCCCACACTTATATTCTTGTTCTTAATGCTGGACAAACTCAGCTCCCCCAGCTTCACCTGCTGCATCATATGCTTCATCCTCCTATCCATCCCCATGTTTTAGTGGTCCTGTGTTGGAATATCTCCAGTTTATCTTTCTTCCTTTTTTACTGGAAATACTGTTTTATATATACTTCCTTGTACCATGAGGTTGGGTATCTTCAATATCCTGATTCTGATTCCAGGAGTACAGTACAGAAACACTGGGGTTACTGGAAGGGAGTGGCCCTGGTCCAGCAGAACTATTTCACTTGAATCATCTGCCTCACTGCCTGTAATGCAAATCATGTTTCAATCAACAATTAATAACTACTACCTTAAACAATGAACCGTAGAAATGAGTTTCACATTGTAAAATAAATAAGGTAACTTCTGATGACCTCTGTGTGAAATATGTTGAGGTCAAATGTCAAATTACATGCTAGCTCACAGTACCGATAACGTTCTCAAAGGAAGTGGAATATTCCTGGTCAAATTCATATGAGAAATACATTGAATTTCATTCAGTTTATAGTAAGTAAAATCACAACTGCTTGCAGAGAAAACTTTGACTTAGTTCTCCATGTTAAAATTCACTAGTCACAGTGAGAGACTTTCATGCTATTAAATGGATGACTGAATCTGTTACTACTGCTAGATGATACCTTGATGATATGCTGTTTCATTTCCTAAGAAGTATACACAAGGATCTTTCAGCCATAGGTCTTGACTGACCAGAGGTGCCACATGGATGAACAGATTGAGTAACGGAGTTAATAGAGCTGAGTGTGTTTGCAGAGTAATTTCTGGAACTGAATGAATGGAATAGAAGGAGCTTGTGATCTTTTTTCGGAAGTCTATGTCTTTCAGATGGTGAACCATTATCTTTTGTAACAGCTGAAACTGAAACACATATTTCACGACCATCTTATGGACAGTGACATACTATAACTAGTTCAATTAGTTATAGAACTTTAGAACCTACTTAAATGTTCAAGCTAGTCACATCAAAAGTTGGTATCCATTTCATCTTGTAGAATGGCACCATATTTCAGTGACCATCATCTGTAACAGAATTAATCTTTCTTCAGAATTCAGGATCAAAATAAATAAAATTTAATACCTGATATTTCCAATTAAATACTCAGCATGACCACATGCAGTGTTACATGGCAGATCACCTGACAATTATCCAGGTTTATTTTAAACACTTCAGATTCAGCCATTGAACTTCTACAGTAGTGAGAAAGTTTCTTAAGTTACTAAGTTAATAAAACATCAGTGTTACCATTTTCAGAAAGACTGGGCTTGATAGGATCAAGAATGAATAAGTATATGATCACTGCATCCAGTATTTTTAATTACTTCAAAAATTAGTAAGTAATTTGTGAAAATTGCAAAAGAAAATGTTGCAGGAGTACATCATAAATTAATAGTTTACTAGGTTCCAGGTCAGTGTTAGAACTTATGGGTCTAGTCTCCCATGATCATCCTAACTATAGCACACTGCAATAATTTAATTTGCTAAAAATGACTGAATGAAATAATTGTGAATCTTGTAAAGTTACCCCATAATGATGGAGGAACACAAATGTGAAATTAGTGTAATGACCTGTGGAGTATGTTGGTTATGTTATGGTAAATATATTTTATTTGCAGAGGTATTGATTACACCACCAAAATAAATTGACTTGCATGAATACATTCTGGGAAACAAGAATTTAAATTTCTAGTCTAGATCCTCAGCTGATAAATACGGATAAAAGCTCATTGATTGCATCTAATTCTCATCAGTGAAGGCTTTGACCCTCCATATTCACTGCAGTGAAGATATAATTTCCTATTCCTTAAAAAAAAAAAAAAAAGAAAAAAAAAGATACACTGCCACAAATTTCAACTATTCCTTGTATGCTAAATCAAAATCAAGGTCAAATACAACTTGAAATACATTCACATAGTATTGAAGATACAATCAGGTATGCTGATTCGGAATGATGATTGATTTTAGTGGATTTCTGATTCTACTCTTTCAGTCCACATCTACAAAATAGAAAAAAATATTTAGTGTAGTACCTCTGTTTCCAAGGAATTTACACAATTATTAATCAAAGACCTGATACCTTTGGTCCTTTTTTCTATTGAATAACATCTTCATTGAGTAACCCAATTATATTCAATAGGAGGAAGTTAGTCACCTAAACTAAAGATGGAAGGAATTGACTCTTATAACTATATAGTAATTATGCAACATAATTGCAGATAAATGCAGCTGTTGGTAGGAATGATAGGAATCTTTCTAGAATTGAAATTTCCTGGTATAAAACGTAATTCTTGTATTCAGATTAAAAAAATTGTCAGGGCTTTTACTCATTTAAGAAAATTAAATCTACCATACTGAGACAGGCTCTCTGTGACACTTCTAGCAAATACTATATTTCTTTAGAGATCAAAAGAAAACTCTAAAGGAAAAAATACCTGTCCATGCAATTTAAATCTCAAGATTATTTCCCTGTAAAGAAGCTTACAGACTTGGTCTGTTTCTTTAAACATTCAGTGTATTTCCTTGAAAGAATCATACGTTATTTTTAATATAAGGCCAGACACAAATATGGAGTTGGGTACTTCCGTAAAACTAAGACATAATAAAGATGATACTTAAAACATAATAAGCAGACAGCTAACCTTGTTGTAGATGCCTCTGTTTTAATGAGGTTCATTATTTTAGTGTTCAATGTTCTCCTACCACCACATTTAACTTTTTTTTCCTCTATTTGAAAGATACTTTTTCTGTCTAAGTACCGTATTGTTCGCTCTTGTACCTAAGCCCTTCTGGCATCACTTAATTTGCTGGACATAGAGCTTGCCTAACACAGCAACAACATCGATCAACTTCACCCAGGCAGTTTTATACAGCCAGGGAACAGCCACCCTTTCAGGAAAATGCTTAGAGATTATACCATTTGTAAAAGGAGTGAAAGACAGGTATTTCAGACCTTTTTAGAGAGAAAGAGTTCAAACGTATGCTGTCCACCCCAGAATAAAAGGCTTAGCTTTTTGAAGAGGCTAGACTGAAGTGATGGCATGTTTTTTTCTGCTTCTACTGCCTCAAGAAACTGTGTACTTCATGTGAGGAATATGAATTTCAAGTGGCCAAAGCACAGAAGTGACAGAAGATGAGATAGAAGAGGGAACATTATTGACAGCCCAAGAGAGTTGGGGATGTTCAGCCTGCAAAAGAGAAGGCTCCAGGGAGATCTTATAGCAGCCTTCCAGTACCTGAAGGGGGCCTACAAGGAAGCTGAGGAGGGGCTTTTTACAAGGGTAGGTAGTGACAGGATGAAGGGAAATGGTTTTAAACTGGAAGAGGGTAGGTTTAGATTAGATATTAGGAAGAAATTCTTCACTGTGAGGGTGGTCAGACACTGGAACAGGTTGCCCAAGAAAGTTGTGGATGCCCCCTCCCTGGAATTGTTCAAGGCCAGGTTGGATGAGGCTTTGAGCAACCTGGTCTAGTGGAAGGTACTCATAGCGGGAGTGTTGGAACTAGCTGATCTTTAAGGTCCCTTCAAAACCTAACCATTCTATGATTCTGTGATTCTTTAGCCTGTTAAAATGGATGCTCAAGAGAGTTGTGAAAAATCATGTTCTGGCTTCCACTCCAAGCACTTTTTATGACTATACTACAGGATAATTAGGTAAAATATACAGAAAGTGCTATCAGTTCAGTCAACAGTTTTCTCAGTCTCACTCAGTTCCAGCATCAAAGGCAAAGTGCCTTCTAGTGTGTACTTTCCAGTCAATAAATCTTACATTTTCTCCCACACGATGCCACAGTTTCAAGTCAGGGGAAGTAAGTGGCCCTAGTATTTCAGAACAGAATCATGCTCTAACAGAGAAACCTAGACAGCATCCCAGAATGTATGAAAAGAAGTATAGCATAAAAAATATGTGAACTATCCTCAAGTTTTATGAGGCTCTACGGCTCCAAATGGAGAACTTCTATGTTTACTTCAGCACACTGGAAGTCCAGAAAGGTATGAACCAGTTAAAAAGCAACTGGGGAGGAGAGGGTGAGGGCAGCAAGAATGATCAGACAGCAAAAACAATCAGACAGCAAAAACACATGGCCTGTAATGAAAGATTGAGACTGTTTATTTCTTCAAAGAGAATACTGCGGGAGATCTGATAACAGTCTTCAAATACGAGAATAGGTAAAAAAAAAAATAAAAAAATTAAATTGCAGAAAGAGAGACATAGGTCAGCCTTTAGGAAATTTTTTCTAAATGTCAGGATAGTTAAGCACTGAAACACGTGGTCTAGGAAATTGAAGCATCTCTATAATGAAAGATTTTTCAGGAGCAGATTAGACAAATGTTTTAGGTATAGTTGAGCTTACCTGTGAGGAAGGAAGATGAACTAGATCAATTAACGATGTTCCTTCTGAAAGAATTTATAGGATTTTGATCAGATGTGGTTAAATTTTGATTTGGGACTGAGTTAAAAATGGCTGGGATATATTTTTTTCAGTGACAAACTGAGGCCTTGGATTAAGACCCAAATATGAAGATGACCGCATCTAAATCATGCAATCAAAATTTGAAAGATTTTTACTATTCCTAGCCCAGTATTTTTATTACTGGCATTTATAGACATAGAAAAATTAAGAAATATAACTGTATTTTTTGCTCTTCTACAAAGTTTCCCTGCCTGTTGAAAAGAAAGAAATATTCACAACTTTTATGGAATATTCATAGTGTGTTGTAGAGGTTAAAATTTAAAATTATTTTATGTACCATACCTGCAGAGATGTTTACATCCTCTGTTGCTAGCACCATCAAATAGAGCAAACAAGTAACATTAATGCAAAGGCAAACAAAATAAATGAGTCAAGTAATTATAAAAAAAACACCGACCTATTAAAAATTGGTCTGATCTTTAAGAATTTTTAGCATAGCTGTAGCAATGTTACTAAAAATAGAAAAATAATGACAAATATTCATTAGAATTTCCATATGTGAGTAAGAATGCACTTAATCACAAATTGCAGTCTGCAAATTATTTAGAAGCTCTATATCAAAGCAACAAAGAAGAAAGATTTAGGGAGTAAGGATTCTGAAGAATTTTGTAATGCAAGTGTTCTTAACAACAGATTGGAAATGCTGCAAGATCTTTCCAAAACCAAATGGTTTAAAAGAACAAATAAAGTTCAGGAAAACAAAATGTTCAAAATGTAGGCATTTTCTATATGCAATGGAACAATATCTCAATTATATCAGAATGGATTTTTATACGTAAAAGTACACGTGCTAAAATATTGTGTCACTTGAAGCCAAAATAGCATATGCAAATAAGGAAGTCAACTGGCAAACTGCAGGTGTAATAAATTTCATGGATTACGTAATTTTCATGCAGATTTTTTTTTTCAGCAGCAGTCAACACTGCTGTTTAAATGCTTTTGCAAAACAGCCCTCTGAGTCAGCACTCCAGGACATTCCTTCTCACTGCTGACCGAAATGGGCTGAAGGAACTCACTACCTCCCTGAAACCCTGCCGTCCTGAAGCTATGGGGAGCAGCTGGAAGAAGTGAAGGGTAAAAAGGAGACACATGAACCCAGAAGATGTGAAACTGATAACACAAAGAGAGGAAACTGGAGTGAATGTAGGGGTTTGAGAGGACAGGAAAGCAAGGTGACAGAGAGAGACAAGAGAGAAGGTGAGTCTCTGATGAAGTTGGTCAACTTCAACTTCCCTTCAGTGCAGAACTACCAAGCACTTAACAAAGCATGCATTTCACAGGTGCAAGCCAAAATGAGAAGAATATATGGAAGAATGATCAGTCAGTAATTGAGAAAGTGAGCAGAGAGAGAACTGAAAAACAACTGTTAATAAAAGATCCAAATTAGCAGAGGGAAAAAAAAAAAAAAAAAAAAAACAACAACCAACCAAACAAACAAAACCTCCTACCCTTTCACTACTATTCATCATTCATTGTCTCAAATTTGTTTCCAGAGTGCAAGATTTTTGCATGGCAGCCCATGGAAACCCTGAGCCTTAAGTGTATTTAGGTTCTTCATTCTGTAACTGCTGTACCCACAAGTGCCATGCAGTATTGCTTGACCTCATGGACAATTATTGCTCACATCTGTCATTATAGACAACTACCCAAATATTGACTATGCCCAGAATGGACTGGTCAGATTAAAATGTAATTAACATCTTAAGGTAGAGACAGTAGACATTTATCTAAAGATAAGTAAATGGAACAATTTGTCTTGTCTTACTATGGAAAGGAGAGGACAAATAATGTGACTATTGCCACTTAATGAATATTTTCAGTATTTCTCAATACTTGTTCTTTGATTTGTCTATATAGTATATAACTGGCAGAAAGTTCACAGCCTAGTATTTTTATATTTCTATTCTTTCTTATTGTTACCAGCAGTAAAACAAGATGTCCAGATTCAACTTTACTTACAAAACTTTCAGAGCTGATCTTACAAGACAGGTACATAGAGCAATAACATTTGGAAGAAGCCAGGAAAAATACTCATTTAGCATTTTCACTAAGTTCTTTGATTCTCTTACTATGGAGCATACACAGCCTCGAGGGTGTTCTTGAATGTTATCTCTGCAGCTGAGTGATTTTTGGAGGTCTCACTGAATACAAGGGTCACAACCTAGAGTCCATTCTTATCTGTTTTAATAAAAAATGACAATGAACTGTGTAATTCTCCATTGTCCCCTCAAGCAAAATGAAGGTGAATGTCACTCTTGTCTGTACAGACGAGTCTAATTGCAGTATTAGGGTCCAGAGCATGAAAATTCACTCCATCAAGGGTTTTAACTAAGTGTGTGGAAGCACTGCAGCTCAATTTGCACATCCCCAGCTTTACTAACTTTTATCAAAACCTCCACAGAGATTTTTCCTTTTACAAACTAGATTGTATATACTATTTACAGCTCAGTTCCATAACAGGTCATTCCAACACTGATGTATTCCCACATAACAAAACCTCTTTTTGTCCAGCTCTCAAGAAAACACAGATACCTTGCAGAGCATGTGATATACTGAATGATAGGACTGAGTGCACCTTCAGCAAGTTTTCAGGCAACAGAAACACACTGAAGAGCATTCTTCAGTTTGAGATAAAAATTTTTACTTGAAGTTTCTTTATTTTTTAAAGTAGTCAACATTATCTTGATTTACTCAAGTCCAAATACTAAAAATACTTTGCTTGTCTATAGTTTCACATGCTATAAATGTCTGACCTCTATAATTGAGAATTTAAATACATTAATATTGTGGAAAAAAACTAAACAATTGTTCTCCAATTCCACTCAGTCTGATTTGCTAATCCAAGAGAAGGAAATTAAATCCAAAAGGCATTTAAAATAATTAATCGAGCCTGTTGTTGAGCAGAAAGAAAATCAAGTACTAGCACATCGTTACTGGAGAAATTGTGTGCTACAAGTAAATGAAAAAAGAGAAACCTTAATAAAGGTGCTTGAAAAATGAGCAACAAAGACTTTTAACTTCTTCTGCTTGATGATTCTTTAATGGCTGCAATCCTGCAGGATCACAACTAAGAAATAGAGAAAAGTGTCAGCCTTTTATCGAACAATTACTGTGTAAGTGGTTAAAGAGATAAGATTATAGTAAGGAGAGACATTGTAATCCACTTGTAAGAATAATTTGATCCTTATTTTCTGGGATCTTGATTCCACAGCAAAAAATAGCTTGTTTTTTCCTGTAAATTTTAAAAGCATGACTTCCCCATCCATTGAGCTGTAGGAAGCTTCATTAATGTTACCTCTGTCCTTCCTCGTGTCATATTATTCCCTACATTTCAATAATGCCTATTAATAAGTTTTGATCCAACCTTGCAAAAAGTGTTATATATAGCCAAATAATGGAGCATGTTCAGATGAACCTGTTTTAACCCTAGTATTCAACATAGTGATTAAGTATAAGTGGTAAATTGTGGCAGATTATTTGTCAAAAGGCTTTTGAAAATGCAGATTTTAGTAAGAGTTCTGAAAGAGTG
>NW_010303173.1:12222-17476 GCF_000700745.2 Antrostomus carolinensis
ATATATATATTTTTTTTATCCATTTGACAAAAACCCCATTTAAGGGTAGGTCCATAAGAAAGAATTTGGGTGCCTAAATCCTGCCACATTAGTGAAAGAGGCTTTTTTGGCTCCTCCAGAGACAATGGAGAGCAAGAGAAAGTGGATTCATTTTCCCTAAATTTAGACTCATGACACTAGCTTAATTAAGTTCTCTAGGTGAGATGAATTGCCTTCTGGACATGTGAAGGGAGTCTAGTCAAACAAGGCAACTTTGGTCCTTCAGTCAAATGTCTCAGGATAGGTGGGATGAGTAGAGCTGGATGAATTAATAATTTGATAAGAAAGTATCACTAAAGAAAAGTGAGCCAGGTTGAGTGCTGGACCCACACTGCTTCACTGTGGACTGAGCTAACAGGGTAAGGAGACTTGTAGGTTGAGATAAGAACAATTTAATAATGGAAATAAATCTTAAAATATTAATATTGAAATAATAATTATTATAATAATAATAGTAATAAACTATGCAAATGAATGATACACAGTGCAATTTCTCACCACCCACCAATGAAGCGCGGCTTGTTCCCAGATAATGATCCCAGAGGAGCAACAATTCCAAACTGAAACCTCAATCCTGGAAGTGTGAGAGCCTGAGAAAAAGTCAGAGAGAGCTAAAAGAGGAACAGACCTTCATTAATACAGTGAACATGATGTTATATGATATGGAATATCCAATTGGCATAGCCAAATGCCAATTTAGCTTATTAATTTAATAAGCTAAAATTAAATTTATTAATCCTCATCACCCCCTAGATCCTGCACTTGTAGACTAGCAAAACACCAAGTCCTTCACTTTCAGCAACAAAAATGAAAACATTGGTATGTTATCAGTGTCTCTCTCATAACAAATCCCATGTTGAAACCAAAACACAGCACTATTCTAGTTACTAAAAAGAAAACTAGCTCTGTCTCAGCAGAAAAACCAAGACACACACACCACTTGATTTGTTTTGGACTGCTCCAACTGGCTGCCTCCAACGAGCTGGGGTGGGCCAGTATTAACAGCACAGAATATGAGTCAGCTGGTGCTAACTAGCCAGAGAGACAATGGTCAGTCCCTGGCTCTGTTTTGTTCAGCACAAGGACTAAAACTCAGACTATTTAAGGGTTTACCTAGTGTCAGATTTTGGAGTAGTTTTTTTGTAATCCCTTTTATATCTGTCTGTCCTTCTTATTTGAGAATTCAGTGAGTTTGAGAAACAGGTTTCTAACTTAATGTCTTAATCAGGCCTGATGTGACTGGATCTCCTGAAGACATCTCAGTGTAGGATTCTAACTGAGATATGATATACAGTATAACTGCTGTAGAGTACAGCACAGCAGCAGACTTCAGACTTGGAAGCAAGGCAAGTACTTGAGTGCACTCTGGTATGTTTTATTGAAGTCAGTTTAAATTTAGGGCAAGGATGTCCCCACAGCCACAGCAGTGATGTACCTTAAATTTCAGTACTCGTTTTTACACATGCAGCATCTGAAATGCACAGAATTAAGCCAAATAGAAGAAGCAAGAAGAGAATGAAGAAACCCCCAGTCTACCCCTTAGTCCAGGCTATATATTTAATGATATATACCTTTGTGACAGGTGAAAAAGAGGCATATCATTTTCACTTACGAGTGACTGTAATCAGAGGACATCACAAATAGCCAAACACGCTGTTTACACACTGAACACTCCCATGTCATTGCAGTGACTGTCAAACTATGGTATTTGTATTTCAAAAAGGGGAAAATTGAAAGAATAATAAAAAAAAAAAAAAAATCAGATATCCAAGGACAGAAGGCTTCTCATACTGTGTTCCAAAATCACAGAGCAGCTGCTACACCCCAGAGGAAGTGGGCTAAAAAGAGAAGGAAGCTTAGTGGTAACTGTGTGCAGTGCTCACCTGGGGTCTCTTCCAGATGAAAGCATATGTATCCAGTGTAAGTGGTATTTAGTGTTGTTGCTATGTGTTTAAAACAGAAAATATCACCTGGGCATAGATCTTTTATTATCAGTCAGATTATTTTTGACAATTTTCAATTACATTGCTGAATTTTTATTATATGCTAATAGATCCTATTAATTAAAGCAGATCGCAATGCACTAATAATGATTAATTCAACCTAGGGTGCCTTAAAGTGAGATTTTATGAGAACTGAAATTCTCCATGGATCTCTAATTTACATTTGTAACAGAGGGAACTGTACCTCTAGACACTTCTACTTGGCATCCTCACCCAAGCCAGCATGCAAGCATGGGGCCAGAATGGGAGACGTGCTGAGAGAATAGAGTGAAAAATGACAGTGTCCTGAGATGCTGAGAGACAGCAGCTTTCATTGGTCTCAGTGGATTAACATGTGTAAACCCATCTTATAATATATACAGTTTTCAGAAAACAGAGCACAAAATCTAGTAGAATGTGTGATCAGTTATTGCTGAAAAGCACTAGCTCAGTCATAAACACACTCTGAATGTACCTGCTCCCCCTGGGAAATAGCCTCTTGTGCTGTTAGTCCTTTTGTCATTCATGAGTAACATGTATTTAACAGAAATCTTAGAACAGGAAATGAAAAAGTGAAGATGATAAATCTGTTTCACTTAGTCAATAACTATATAACACTGTGGTCAGTTAGTTTAATTTATCGATACTGTTCCCCCTGGAAATCTTAGATGCAAAAAAAAATTAAAAATAATAATAAAAAAAAAGACAGAGGGGAGGCAGAGGGAAGTGAAAAGATAAAAATTAGTACATGGCTTCTCTTACCAAATGTAAATGGAACAGTTAAATGAAAGGAAAAAAAAAAAAAAAGAAAAACACTAATTAAGATTTCACTGCTGCAAAGCAGTATTTACAGCAGCTGGATGGGAGCTTTTCAGGGGCTCAGCCTCAATTCCTTCCTAGAAGTTTCACACTGAAGTGTGAATTGCTCATGTTTAACCTGTCACACCTCTCCTGCTCTCTGCTTTTTTTTTTTTTTTTTTTTTTTTCTTTCACCCTGAAGAGCTGAAACACTTTTGGACACCTGTGGCCACAAGAGATTACTAATCCATAAACATATTTTTGGTCCCTTGCAACCTTCCAACCTGTGGCAATAATTTTAATGGCTCATGCTTACTTCTATGGCTCTTAAAATGGAATTAAAACTGCTGTCCTTATCTGTGAATGCAGCACTTACTTTCATACTGTTTGGATAATATTCTTCTCTTTGTAGCAGATACCATTATGTATCATACTTAAATGTCCTGCAAATCCTCCAGTAATTAACAATATCTAAGCTCTGGTTTCCTTACAAAAATGTATTACATAGCTTAGAGTGAAGAATACAGTATTTATTTTTGATGGTAAAGATCCTGGACAGTAAATAAAATTATTAATTGTCTAAGAGTTTTCTTTCTTCTTTATGCCTAACTCACTTCTAAATAGTTTAGACTAGCTGTTCTGCTTAGTTTAAGATCTAGAAAATAGATTACAATACACGAGGTAAAAAGAGAAGTATTTCCAACCTATGCTGCTGGCCTATTACCACTTTGTATACTTGGTATATACAAAGATTACAAAATGTACATTAAATCGATATAGTCAAAATCAATCAGCCCACTTTGCAAAACAAAAAAATAGAACATAAAAAAGCCAAACACACAACAACAACAAAAACCCAAACAAAAAACAGCCAACCAACCAACCAAAAACAGCAACAAAAAAAGACTGATGAGAAGAAGGAAAATATTTTTCTTCTCTTTGTTTGAAAAGCATTTTTTTTAACAGTTTTCAAATGAAGTTTTCAACCCTTTTGTATCATGCTAGGAATGGTGATCCAAGATCTTCTCTGACATGATCAAATAAAGCTTATGCAAACCAGACTGGTTATAAAAAATTCCATGCATTTCTTTGATGTTGTACAATTGGCTAAAAAGAAATTAGATTCAAGCACTAAATTCATAGGAAGTTATTTCTTCTTGGAGATCTAATGAAATGTGTATATTATATATACTCTACATTATTTAATTTGAAATTTAAAAAAATGCAGTACCCTCAATTTGTTCTAGATACTTGTAGGTATCTGATGAAACAGTTTTGTTCTCTTTCCGGGGTTGTGAGTCCATGTTTTAAACAAAATTATCCCACAACTGAAAGGTTCACATGACCCCATAAATTCCATGGACACTCCAGAAACATCTGGCAGCACAAAAGCATTACACGTTAATTCAGTAAAGTATGGCATACTTCTATGTGCACCTTAAAACTTCACAGAAATCAGTACCTAGTAGTGTCCAGTTCTGGCTGAGAATATAAATTAAGTAATTTGTCATAAGTCTTTTAATTACTAGCCAATATAACAAATTAAAAGAAGGATTTATGAAAATGCAAAACAAGGTCTACACCATATAATTGACATATACATTTTTTTTTTTAATTTCTGTAATTTGCATAAAGCTTTATAGCCCTACTTTATTCTTTAGCTGGCTTCTTCTCATCTTATTAGCAAAGCTACTTGATACTTCCAAACCAGATGACATTTTCTTCAGTCAAGTCATCAAGAAAATATTTATCAACAAGTCTCAGTTTTCACTCTTCCTCACAACTTCTTTTTTTTTCTTTTTTCTTCCTTTTTTTTTTTTTTTTCCTTTGTTTCTCTCTTAAACTACTTCTGTACAAGGAAAATAAAAACTTATGTACAAACACTTACTGGAAAATTGCAACCTAGTGCTGCATGGAGGTAAAAGACATTACGGTTACTATAATTCACAAGTCAAATTTCATGAACAAGGGCTATCCACAATAAAGTCAGGTTGGCTTTGAGGTCAATGCACTGATTTACACAACTGAAATTAGATAGACATAAGGAAGCATTCTTTTTTTACCATAAAATTGCTTGGGTAGAGAGAGATCTCCTCAGAGATTTATTCAGAGCCATATCCCTAGCAAGATGAAAAGAGTGTGCTGTCCTCAAAATCAAAGCCAAGGAAAAAGAAGAAAAAACAAGCAGAAGAATGGACAAAACACCCTATCATTCATGCAAGTGCTATGTGCTGAAAGGAATTTCCAGAGCTTTCAGTAAGCTCTGTAATACATAAATATATACATATTTTGAGCCATAATATTTTTTTTGGCTTATTTAAATCAAGTCCTTTTTTAATTTATTAAAAAAATATAATAAGTTTAAAATCTTCTCAAATATAGAGTTTATCAACACCATAATCCTGTAACTGATTATTAAGTGATATATTACAGCA
>NW_010303173.1:17513-22595 GCF_000700745.2 Antrostomus carolinensis
AATGTTCTCATTTGCCACAATATTTTGAGACCAAGACTCCTTAAAAGCTTGTACAGAACCTTATCAGAGATCCTGATAAAGGACTAGCATTCAGAGTTTGGTGCTGGAGCCTTGAAATTTCTTTTCACAGAAAGGAAAAGCAGGAGTGCAAAGGAGTAAGATAAAAGGCACCTCACCAAAACATTCATAATATGTTTATGTAGTTTTACAGATCTGTACTGCATCTTTCATTATATTTTATTTTGTAGTCCTCATTTTTTTCCCCTCTACCTAGTATTTCTTGGCAGCATATATGAGGAATGACTTTTTGAAAGACTGATCTTCCTTTGTACCTCCATTTCAGTGGTCATGAGAAAATCTGCACTTCAAGGTGCCTGATGACAACTATAAATCAGATCATTTGAGCTGCACATTCCCTGAGTTGCACCACCAATGTATTTGGAAGCACAAAAAATGCAAGTATAAATTTAGAGGAGTGAAAAGACAAGTCTCAGCTCTTTAGAAAATGTACCAGACAGAATGAATGTATAATTCCTTCTGTATGACATAAAACAATACACAGTGCTGCCATATTTTTAAAGTATTGTCCTTTGAAAATGAATCTTCTGATAACCTTCATCAGAAATCAACTGCACAGAAGCAGAGCTGGGGAGGGATAGGGAGGTTCCTGAATTTAATTCCTCTTTGTGTTATCTGCTCAAGTGTATAATTAACACTTCTGCCAAATTAGGCTTTTTGGATCTTAGTTTTGTATTCCTGGGTTTTGTTTGGTTTACTTTTCTGAGGGTTATGCACATGAAAATGTATGATTATAGGAATATATAAATACAGTAATTAAGTTTAGTAGATGAAATTCAGATTGATGTAGCAGGCTGGCGGAACCCCTTCTGCACCAGTTAATTCTCATGTTAGAGCACCGACAGAAGACACTAATGGCATGTCTGCTTAGGATTTGTCACATGCTTGCACAGTCTGGCAAAGATTCCTATCTGTCACATATAGGTATGCATGAAAAATGGCAGTGGGTGGGGTAACAAGATCAGTAATTTTGGAGACATAACCATATTGTAAAGTAAACTAATTTCCAGACAGATGGCTGTAACAGGAATTGTGCATGCCCCATTTAAACAGTGCGGTGATCAGAGCAGTGCATGACCCCTCCCATTTGAAAATTATTTATAGAACCTGTGAGAGGAGTTTCTCCACACATGTAATTGGCATGTATACACAGTAATATACATAATCAGTAACATACATATGCAACTCATAAAGTTCTGAAACCCAAAATCATGGCTGTGCATTTTGCCCCTGCCTGTGGAGATAGCTACTCATGTCTAACACTTCAGAGAACAGTACCTTGTTCTGCCTGGGCTTTGGGCAATGATGTGAGTTTCAATATTTTTAGAGTCCTTTGTATGAATCTTGATCTGTAGTTTTCTACTGGATTCTAATATGGATTAATTCCCAGTCTGCTCTTTGTGGAGACAGGGCACTGTGGAGACAGTAGCATCACACATAAATCCCAGTGACAGGAAGGGAAAGGACGGAAGGAACAGAATGCCATACCATCCTGAGAATAACCAGGAGGGCTGAATTAGAGTAAGGAAGGAGGATGGCAGTCATTGCTTCCTCTCTGGACCAAAGACTCAGCCATGCCTCCCTTTATATAGGAGCAATGCTCCATCGAGTTGTTAAAGTGAATGCTGGAAGCTGCTGAGCTTGTCCAGACTCTGTTTTCTTTACTTAGGGATTGTGCTGTCTACCTTTGTAGTCCCACTTTCTGTTCCTATAGTCACAATATTTTATGCCTGAATTATATATAAAAAAAAAAAAAAACAACCAAAAAACCAAAACCCAACAAACCTTACTCACTTATTCATATGCAAAGATAAAAATGCAAGAAATTTACATTAGTAGCATCCTTTCAATGATGAAAATTTCTAAACACTGTAACTCTCTGAACCAGCTGGATGTAGATTATTAACATATCCGACCCACCACAATATCCTTCTAAACAGTTTGGCAGTTTTAGAAAAAGGCTTTTTTTTAAAAAAAAAAATTCTTTTAAACAAACTTTTTCTAGTATTGATCATGCTGGAATATGAAACTATATCAAGATGTAGATGGAGCTTTCACCACACCAGACAGCAATAGCCTTTTCTATACCATTGAATTTTCAGTGATTCTTCCCACATATATCTATTTTGGCTGATAAGGACTTGTGCTGTGTATACTCAAGGCAGTGTAAACTCATGTATAGGTATATGTGTACTTTCATACTTTTTGCTGTTTAGTTCTCTCATTCCAAGTACAATGATAGTCAATAGACATGGATGAAAATACCATAGGTGTTTGTAACTACCATCTTCTGATATTAATATTTTAAATCTAACAGTATCTAACAGTATGTTAGATGACAAAAACACATTGCAGAATGAGAAAATATCATTAGTTATCCCTCTAGCAACTTGAAGTGAAATGGAGTGACGTTTACTGATTGAAAGCAGAGTATTATGACAGTTTAGGACAGCACCATGAATTTGTAATGCATTCTTTTGCTTCTAAATTGTAATCTTAATTCAAGTCAGACTGCAAAAGTGAAAAAATCAAGAAATCTTGTCTTTATTAAATTTTTATGAATGTCATTGCTTTCCAGTTGGAATTCAGACTTGGCCTGATGTAAGTTTTCTTTGCATATGGTCTACTTTGGTTGAGAAGGACTTATCATATGTACAGTTCAGAGTAAACAAAAGTACTATGTGTAGAGTTCAGTTCTAGATATTCAGCACTGTTCATTAGCTAGGGCTTAATAACATATGATGAAAAGGCTTTTGCTCTTGCAGTGAAGTAGAAACTTCTTTCTAATATGTTCTTTTTAGAGAAGTCATGAGGATGCCACAGGAATCAGTCACCATGTCCTGCAACAGATCAGCACTTCCACAAAACTGAGCATAAAGGTACAATTCACTGTTTGATTTGAAATTATTTTTAGCATTAATTGATCCTGGTCCATGTTTAACAGCTCCTAAGTGACTGATGTAAAGTAATATTTTTGTGTTAGTCTTAACTCCTTCACGATCCAGTTGCTGTTATGCAGTCACCCCAGTTGTGTGGCTGGCCAAAAAAGTATTAAAGATGTTTTCACAAAAAAAAATCATTTTAACTTTTATGCATTATTAATTTATTGCAGTAAAGAACATCTCAGTCTTGAGTATATTTTCAGCAAGAAAAATATTTTTAAAATTGTAATGTAAAAAAAAGTATTCTGTTGTAATTTCAAAATGAATTAAAACATTAGTAGTATATTGTCCGGGTTTTTAGCTGGAACAGAAATTGACTTCATAAATAATTCAAATAATTAGGAAGGCATTGTATACACCATAATATATATATATATATAAAAGTAATTATTATAGGATCTCAAATGTTTAAATGAGATTAGGGTAGAAAGGAATGTTTAAGAATTTCAATTTTGTGGGAAAATGTAGACAATCCAGTCATTTCTTCTGACCTGAAATTAACAGCTTTTCATGAAACAACAAAATTTCTGTTGATGCCAAAGTCTCAGTTTCCAAGAAGCATACTGATACTCAAATACTCTCTTATCCCTAATGCTGGTCATTCTTGTGCACAGCTAAGCTTTTTGGGCAGAGCACTTTGCACTCTCATTGTTGAGACTGGAACTGTAATGCACATGTGCATAAGAGGACTTAGTTTTCTAGCATTAAAATCTGGTACATCCCATGGGCATGGATTCACTTCTGAAAAAGGAGACAAGAACATTTTATTTTCCCATTATTCTACCATTTTAGGCACTTAAAGATGCTGCTGAGAAGGAAAATTGAAAGCCTTTAGCAAAGATGAAGAAATGTATCCTTACATACTTCACTTTATAAACCTACATTAAAAAACCTCAAAGAATCCTTAACAATAAGATATACTTTATAAGATAAAATATTTCCCAAAGAAAGATGCAGGTGGGTAGGTTGGATCACTGTATAATTCTGTGTGTGCATACATATGTATATGCATAAATATGTGTATGTGCATATATATATGTATATGTATGTGAATTTGAATATGAACTGTATAATTTTTTTGAGTGGGAGCTGACATTGATGGAGATTAGTGAGAGCTGGCTTTACAGACATATAAGCTTTAAAAGATTTTTTTTTTTTTAATGTATATTATGCTAAGCAATAGGCAAACCAGATAATTCCTCCACTTTAAATAATGTATTTCTATCTGCTCTATTTGGTTTATGCCATCTTCTTGTTGAAATAATAGTTGCATATCACCTTACTCCTGTTCTACTGCTTCACTTTAATGAGACTGGGCAGATCTCATGAATTCTGAGGATAAATGAAGCTCTAAAAAGTATTTTTTTTTCACATTTGCAAGACTAGATTGAGTTCATGACCTTTCCCCTTCCAACCCCCAATGTAATTTAAACCCATTTATTCTCTTTCCTATGTATGTTTCCACTTACAGTAGTGTTTCTAGAAAATGAGTTGTTGTCCCAGCTTCTAAAAAACCCCAGCATGTGTGTGCCTTCATATAGAGATAGATATAGGGTTTACATTAACTTAATGAACTTTCATGGTTAAGGTTTCTAACCCATTGTGTAGGAAATAATGCTAACATTTATCACCCTCTCCCTCTCTCCCTTTCCCTTTCCCTTTCCCTTTCCCTTTCCCTTTCCCTTTCCCTTTCCCTTTCCCTTTCCCTTTCCCTTTCCCTTTCCCTTTCCCTTTCCCTTTCCCTCTCTTTCTCCCTCTCTCCCTCTTTTTTTTTTTCTTTTCATTTTCCTTATTTTCTTTCTTTTGGTGTTGCCAGTGTAACTTCTATTCTGACTCTTTAGCATTGGGAAATAGGCACTGGAAATTACATGCTATCATTTAGCTGCAGTCACTCTATTAAGAGTAGTGGTGGAGAATTACAGAGAGAATATCTGGAGCATCTTGGATGAGTTGTTGTTGTTGTGATACCAGCATGGTAGTTTAACTTGGCTGGCATCCAAACAAGACACAGCTGCTCGCACAACACCCCTACCCCACAACCCAGGGAATAGGGGAGAGAATT
>NW_010303174.1:0-10611 GCF_000700745.2 Antrostomus carolinensis
TTCTGGCTCTCTACAGCTACCTGAAAGGAGGTTGTACCAAGGTGGATCTCAATCTCTTCTTCCAAGTAACAAGTGACAGGAGAAGAGGAAATGGCCTCAAGTTGCACCAGGGGAGGTAGAGACTGGATATGAGGAAAAAAGGTCTTTTGGTCTTCACCAAAAGGAATGTCAAGTACTGGAACAGGCTGCCCAGGGCAGTGGTGGAGTCACCATCCCTGGAGGGATTTAAAAGATGTGTAGATGTGGTGCTTAGAGAAGTGGTTTAGTGGTGGATTTGGCAGTGTAGGTTTCCGGTTGGACTCGATGATCTTAAAAGGTCTTTTGCAATCTAAATGATTTGATGATGTCTCAGGACAGCTGTGTGGATGGGCTATGTACCAGGCAAGACATCCTCTTTGCTTCCATTTAATATATTTGTAGTGGAGATAAAACCCTCTTTAATTATGAAATAATAGAGCCTTTAGTAAAGGAAAGGATGTTGTTATATCTGGAAAATAAAATGCCCCTGGGCTGAATCCAACAGCTATTCTGCCTGGCTAGAGGATAGCAACCACGGCTCTGAAAAGAGAGCATTGTGGAAGAGCAGAGGGGAGGGAAAGACCACAGGAGAAGAAACAGCACCAGCCTTTGCAGGCTAATGTCAAGCTGTGTGAGCTCTGCCCAGAGCCCTGCAGCACCCACAGCCCTCTGGGTCTCTGTGACCATACACGTACACCCCACAGAGCACTCCAGGAACTTTTGAGTATGCAAAGCCCTTTGAAACTGGATGTGTAGCAATCCAGCTGTGCCACAGACAGGGAAATACCAGTGAAACTAAGGTAGGAATGCTGTGATGTAAAGTGGAGACTATCTGCCATTTCTGAAGGCACACCAGTTTGCACTGGGATGAGATGTCTTCCCTGAGAGAGCTCTGCAGCTTAAGGAAGGGGTGGGAAATGTTTGTGCCTGAGGCCAATTTTGCATCGGGTTGGGGAAGGAGGACTAGAAAAATGAGTAAATTTTTTTATCACATACCTAACCAGAGGCCAGCTACTCCGCACAGGTAACCCCATGGCACGGCAGAGAACGGGGACCAGTACTCCACTTTTGTAAAATACAGTATGATTGGGGTAACAGAGATGAAAATTAAATTGAAGAAGCCCAGGGTAGAAACAAAATGAGCTGCTTCCCCAAAGTTTGCACTTCCAAGAAACATTTTGAACAAAACCTGCAAAGGAAAGGAGAGAGGAGTGTTTCAGGTTTATGCCTGTTGTGGGAAGCAAAGTCCTCCAGCACTAGGTCCTCCACTCCTTTGGGGAGAGTGGGGCATGGGGCCAGCCCTGACCAGGACAGCGTGCCACAACCCAGCCCTTTTCCACAGAACTTTTGCAAGAGGAACTCTGGTCTGATATCAGCCCTTCCCTGCATTTTAGCAGAGGGAGAGATACTGTGTTATGACCATGGGGATGGTTGAGTCTGTACAACAAAGATTAATAAAAAAATGCCATGAGGAGCAAGTGTAACTGAGAACTCAAGGGGAACACCATCCATGCAATGTAGTTACAGGCTTTGGCACTGTTAGGATTTGTGAGGGGACTTCGGTGACTTCCACAGCATGAACCTGCTGTGAGAGAAAAGCCTCGCCTGGAGGGACTCGCTTCAGATTCACAGGCAGCACAAGCTTCATGCAGGATTTGTCCTACATGAGTCTAAATTCAGGCACTTTGAGTGACTTGTGAACAATCACAACAAATTCATCGGCGAGACAAGCAAAGTCTAAAGCTGAAAGGCAACTTCTTATCCCAATACAACTAAGTCCAAACTTCTGCTCCTCTTCACACACACTTCACCCTCCCTGAGCTGACAATAAATGCAGCCACCTTTAGCCCAACCTGTTACTAACTTGGCCACATCCCTGCCCTCTTCATCCTCCAACCTTCAAGAGCAGCCACTACTTTGAGCAGAGGGACCAGGCACATGCAGAGGCTTCAAGCTCACCAAGAGTACAGAATACACAAGCAAGCTGCAGTGCAGACCAGGGATGAGCCGTTCGTCCCCATGCAGGGAAAGCGGCACTATCCGCAGTCAGGTTTTCCTCCCTGCTGCACATGGCAAACCCCTTCGAAACCATGTCAATAAACTGAGGTGGCAGGAAATGCTTCAAACATGATCCTAAACTCCTTACAGCATGGAGATTTAATTAAAGGCTTATAAAGCAAAGTTATTCTGAATATTTGGCAGCTAACAACTATTTACCCTGATAGTAGATTTCCTGACATCATTCCTGGTCCCAATATGAATGATACAAGAGGGCTGACTAAAATAAAACATTTATTCGCTTTGTACTGATGCATCTTTAACAGCCTATGTTAAAGAATATAAGAATACTAATAAACAGTTAGGACCTACCTTATACAATGCAGACGTAGAGGCTGATCCAACAGCATATGCTACCCCAATAATTGAATCACCCTGGAAACCATCTGCATATGCCATCATTACGATTCCTGTGATTGCCATTATTGCCGCAACTATCTGCACAGACAAAGCAAAGCAATGTAAAGGTCAGCACAGTTTCATTACACGGGAAGAGATTATCACTGTGTGGGGCTTTAATGAGTGTCACTAGCTACTTTCTCTGACTTGAAGCTTTTTTGCTTTCCCTTAAATAGGGAAAATTATGTACGGTTGGGAGAGATGTGAAGCATAATGAAAGTGTAGGCACTGGTAGTGATATGGACCTATAGCATTGCAAATTCTCCTGGGACCTACTGACAGAACATCCATCATTAAGTATTTTATAAGCTAAACATTCACTTTGGAGATATGACTCCGAGACCAAGAAATCTTAAGAAATTATGTTCTATACTATATTACAGGATAAATATTTAGCAAAGCTACCAATTTGATTTGAAATGCAAACATTTACATGGCTGACCTTCCTGGATATCAGTCCGGGAGAATGACCCCTGTGTTGTGGAATACCAGTGTTCCACTGGGAGCTCTTCCAGGCTGCTCCAGCTGTGCATGCTATTTCCTAACAGCCTTGCCAGCTTTCTTGGACAGACATGACCAAATTTCTTTATGAAGCCTTTACCTTTGTGCTCAGGTTTTTGGCTTTATTTGAAATTCCCAGGCAGAGCTTCTAAGGAGCTTCAAAGAAAAAGAATAGAACTACATCATATCTGAAATCCTGGGGCTTGACTCCAAGGACCTTGAGGAAGTGGTAGGGATCCCAACATGTTTTATTCTTTGAAAAACTCCCCCTTTCTAACTATTTGCCCTCAGTAGGTAAATACAGAGTCTGAATTCCAAAGACACTGAATACTTGGCTTCCATGGACTGCAGAGGAAAATATGTTTCCTCGGGTCTGAGGAAAATCAGAGACCTATTTCTCAAAGATAGGTTATTAACAGAGATTTTTAAAAAAATGAGTGTGATGTTAAACACATAATTATTAAAAAAAAAATTGTTTGTGTTTTAGAGGTGGGTGTACTGTAGAAGATGCACAAATGCCAATACCCAAAGCTGGCTGTTATGGAATCAGCAGCAACTTTTAAGGTTCAGACCCTGTTTTCTATTTACACATATCCACTAAATCACACAACTCACCAGTGGACAGGCAAGGCAGGCTCTCCCCGTTCATACAACAGAAGAAACTGATGTGGTTCACCTCACCAGCACTAACCTCTACAAACATTGCCACACCAACTGGCTCCCAAACTCGACTGCTGAGCCAGGCAGGGCTTTTACTTTCTTACTCCTGCAGCTCTGGTAAAACTCCTGAGCCCATACCAACGTGAGATGGACACTTGCTTCCTGGAAAACCTCACTGAACTTAAGAAATACTTACTGCCAGACAAACCTAAGCTTCACACCACAGACTTTAAAAGCATCTTGATCAAACCACATGCCCTTTTGCAGAGAAGCCTGACTTTCAGATCTCATATAATTTTACCACGGATACCAAAAACCCCACTGATACCAGTATCAAGCAGATGTGACCCAGACAGAGACAATAAACACAAAAATCCCACAGAACAATTTCAAAAGAGCTAGTCTGTAGAGAAAAACCATGGGGAGACACAGGGACACAAGCCTGACACAGGTCAAGGTGTCCACACATGGGACACAACAGTGAACCAAGAACCAATGTCCAGAGTGGAGCCAGTCTCTGAGACTAGAGGTAGAAATGTTATTGCTCCTAAATCCCATTGGTATCTAGGCCAGTATCTTCACTGGAGGAGTCATCTGAGTGCAGCTTTAAGTAAGTGCTTCCCTCTCACCATTAGCCCTATTTTACCAGTAACTGAGGCACACAGGTACCTCCATCTCATTGCAGTCACAGTGCCAGAGTCACAAACCACAGTGCATGTCTATATCCCACTTTACTTCTGTTTAAAACATTCCAGCTCCAAACTCCAGTTCAACAAAGATGCCACCTAAACCAGAAGATACTGCTGATACCTCCAAATTCACCATGAAATGGCACTTGGAATCCAAGGGCCCCAACTTAGAGGCAAGGGCTGGAGTCACTTACATACTCCCAGCCTCTCAGGTGTAATACAAAGGTTCAATGAGATCTAGAAGGGCTTTAGCAAGAGGGGACCAGCTGACTTCCCTCCCATTTTGCCAGAATAACACATCCCAGCAGTTAGGACATTCCAGGAGGAGGGCTTGAGTCCCTTCATGCAAAGGAGGGACATGGATCCAGGACTGCCATCTATGGACTTAGGGCTCTAACCAGCGAGCTGACGAGGGGGCAGAGGAGCATGTTGCATTTTCCAGTGCCTAAATGGGAATCTGGCCTTCACTCCTAAGTGAGCTGGGGTGCTGGAAGACATCACCCTCTGCTGTTCACCCTGCTGAAAAGTCAGGGGACATCCGGCACAGGATACACATACCATCACCAAAGATGCAGAAATGCTTATTTTGATCCCTGAGCTTACATCTATCCAAGGACCTGTGAGCAAAACAGTTACATTCTCTTAGAAGAATGAGTTTCAGCCTATTCAGTAGAAATGGTCCCTACAGAGCTTCTCCTACCTTTGGTTTAGTGAGTAGTTCATTAATGATAGACTTGGGTAATACTGCTGTTCTCACAGAATCACAGAACGGTTCGGGTTGGAAGGGACCTTAAAGCTTATCCAGTTCCAACCCCCCTGCCAGCAGCAGGGACACCTTCCACTAGACCAGGCTGCTTAAAGTCTCATCCAACCTGGCCTTGAACACTTCCAGGGAGGAGCAGCCACAGCTTCTCTGGCCAACCTGGGACACTGTCTCACCACCCTCACACCAAAGAATTTCTTCCTTATATCTCATCTAAATCTCCTTTCTTCCAGTTTATAACCATTGTCCCTTGTTCTATCGCTACCTGACCTTGTAAAAAGTCCCTCCCCAGCCTTCCTGGAGCCCCTACAGGTACTGGAAGGCCACTAGAAGATCTCCCCAGAGCCTTCTCATTACAGCTTATCCTAGGTCACAAATACCACAAAAATCCAGCCTTGAAGCAACGCAGAATTACACCCAGGACCTCTCAGATGTCAGCACGGCCCCTCCTACCAGTTTCCAGAAGCCCACCCTTGCCCTGCTACGCTGCCTGGCTGGTTTCATCTCAGGCTGCACTACACATCTTGCTTTGCACATAAATTCAGATGTAGCGTTTCAGCTGTCAGCTGGAATATTTCAGCCGTAATATTTCAAGCAATGCCTCCCACAAGGCAAACCAGAAAAGTCCAATGTAGTTATCCCCTTCTTCAAAGGGAACGGATCGAGATTTAACTCCTAGTGCACTCACCGCTCAGACCCAGCAAGTGAGTCCTTTCCTTGTATTAGTGGGAATGAGTAGATCCACCAGCCCCAACCAGAGATTCTTCCAATTGGGAAAAACATCTTCCCAGTCTGACCACACAAAATTCAGATAGTCAGTTTCCTAATTTCATCAAATATTTAGAATGCCAAGCATTTTTTTTCCCTTAAATGACCAAAATGATGGACACATATAGAGCATCATCTCATGAAACATTAGATAAATAAGACCTCACACTGGAGAACAATGAAAACATTATTTAAGTTTCATGTTCAAAGCTCTTCCTGCAAATTATACACCCCTGCAGCAGCACTGTGGACCTCTGCCTAGCAATCATCATGTGTTTCCTTTAGAAACCTGGGAGCACATCCTGCAGCCTTCTGTAAGCTCACAAGAAGCAGCAAGGTCACAGTGAAGCAAAACTGGTTGTTGTAGCTGACAGCTCGTTAAACAAGGCTTCTAATTAATAAGAAGAGGGTAGTAACTTTTGTTTGGAGCCTGCTAGGTAAGGAATGAAATTAACCCACCTCTTTTTTTTTTTCCCTTCTTTTTTTTTTTCTTTTTTCCCCTGGAAGAGAGCGAGGCCAACCAACATTTTACCACAGGAATATTTTTTCCCATGTGGAGCACAGCAATAAATGAGATGCTGTAGTAAAGAAACCTGCCTTCAGACTCCAGCCAAACTTTTCTTTTTTTGGAGGGGAATATGTCCCCAAACCACTCTATGTTCCTACCTAACAAGCATTAATTCAAATTCACAGATGAAACACAACCAAGGGCTCAAATATGCAAACATTTAAGCACGTGGCTAAATCTAAGCAACACAAACCAACAGAACTACACAAATATTGGAAGTCTTATAAATATTTGTCCTTGCTCTGAGCCAAAGCTGTCTGGACTCCCCGAAGTCCCAGTGTAATATGGATTCATTATTAATTTGTGAGATGTTCAGAAATGTCCAAGCAAAGAAGATTATGGTTCAGGCACAGATTGTGCTATTTCCTTCTGCAGGGCAGTCAACTCAAGGGACCTAAGTTCTACCTGCACTACCTTTATAGGTAAATACCTATATAGCCATTGCTGTATATGTCCTTCTCAGATGAATACTCTTTCTCCAGCTGGTATTTTATTGTCTGGGGTTGGGTGCAAGCTCCTTCCCATGCTACAACATCAATCCTGAGGGCACGTGGCTCTCACTGCAGAACACACACTCAGGGTAGCTCAAACCCAGCCAGGGTAGCCAGACCTCTGCATGGAGCCCCTGGAAGCACTTCTACAGCCAGCCAACACTTCCATAGGCAAGATTATGTTGTACCATAAGGTGGCCACCCAGACAGGTTTGTCTTCAGACAGTCCATCTGAAAATTGAGCCCACCAGCCTGGCCAGTGGTGGCTTTCCATGGTGTGCAGGAGCAGAGTGTCGGCTGAGGGACCAGAGAGCCATCAGGCAGCTGGCTATGTGGCTCCCACACACCCATGGGCATCTGCAGGCAGTTTGGAGAGTGCCTACAGCAACAGCAGGCAGGCAGGGAACTGGTGATGCTGGAAATCTGCTGCAGAGCTGCTAAGCCTTGATGGCTGCTGACTCTCAAGCCCAGGAAGATGAAAGTAGGATGGCAAGAAGGTCAAGGGAGGTGATTCTTCCCCTCTACTCTGCTCTCGTAAGGCCCCACCTGGAGTACTTTGTCCAGTTCTGGAGCCCCAAACACAATAAAGACATGGACCAGTTAGAATGAGTCCAGAGGAAGCCACGAGGATGATGCAAGGGCTGGAGCAGCTCTGCTGTGAGGACAGGCTGAGAGAGTTGGGGCTGTTCAACCTGGAAGGCTCCGGGGAGACCTTTTAGCGGCCTCCCAGTACCTGAAGGGGCTACAGGAAGGCTGGGGAGGAACTTCTTACAAAAGCAGGGAGTGACAGAACAAGGGGTGATGGCTTGAAAGTGGAAGAGGGGAGGTTTAGATTAGATATTAGGAAGAAATTCTTCACTGTGTGAGTGGTCAGGCAGTGGCCCAGGTTGCCCAGAGAAGCTGTGGCTGCCCCTCCCTGGAAGTGTTGAAGGCCAGGTTGGATGAGGCTTTGAGCAACCTGGTCTAGTGGAAGGTGTCCCTGCTGATGGCAGGGGGGTTGGAACTGGATGATCTTTAAGGTCCCTTCCAACCCAAACCATTCTATGATTCTAAAGCTGTCTCAGGTACACAGGTGCCGGCTCCATCCCCACCTTCCATGTGCCGCAGATGTGCCCAACGTCTCTGAAGTTCAGAAAGAGCTACTAGGAGCTGAGCTTTGAAAAACTGGCTGTGCTCCTGGGTGCTGAGTGCTTCTGCAAAAACACTGGCTCAGAGTAGATGATTAAGCTCTTATTTCTTTTCGTCCCTTTACTGTCCAAATAACCTAATTACACGCGCTCTCCGAGAGGCTGAAGGGTGAAAGCAGTCAAGGCATTCAAAGCATAAAAGGCTGGGTCCACGCTGCTTTGTCATATTTTAGTTCTCAAACGTGCTCCTGTGTGGTTATTAACATCATTAAGTGTTATTCTGGCAGGAGGGCTGCTGGAAAATGCTGCTAATTACCTTTCCAGCACCGTGCATCCAGAATCTGCCAGTTAGCAGCACAAAACAGTTTCTTTTATGTGCAGGATTTGCTGTTCACTTCTTCTGCCAGGTTTTTTCTTGTGCAAACCTCACAGTGTTTACAGCATTAATACCAATGCATATTTATAGCAATGGGGGTTTTTTTTAGTCAGTAAAAAATAACTAATAACTGAAAATAGCTTTAGTATTTTTCATCTAGGTTTCTTTAAGAGAATAGGCGAGGAAAATACAAGAGCTACGCTTGCTCTTCTAGAAAGAGGTTGCTTTGAGACAAAAATTGGCTTAAACAGTACAAAATTTCTGATTTTTTCAGCTGGAACCTGAGATTGATCAAGGGGCAGAGGAGGGAAGGGACAGTTCCTGTTAATTTCTGTAGAGAAAAACTGAGCATTTCAAACCCTGCTTATTCTTTGAGTTAGTCAACATCAGGTTGAGGGTAGGTCACATTCACATGATGCTTCTGTATTTTAAATTGTATATGAAATAGAATCATAGAATTGTAGAATGGTTTGCGGTGGAAAGGACCTTAAAGATAATCCAGTTTCAACCTTCCTGGTGTGGACAGAGTTGCCAACCACCAGATCAGGCTGCCCAGGGCCCCATCCAACTTGGCCCTGAATGCCTCCAGGGATGGGGCATCCACAGCTTCTCTGGGCAACCTGGGCCAGTGCCTCCAGTGCCTCACCACCCTCTGGGTGAAAAAGTTCCTCCTCACATCTAACCTAAATCTCCCCTCTCTTAGTTTAAAACCATTTCCCCTTGTCCTATCACTACCTTCCCATGGAAAAAATCGCTCTCCCTCCTGTGCTCAAGCCCCGTGCCATTACGAACCACCCAGCCAGCCCTGTCCCTCCAGGAAATGAGGGGAACTGTTTTAAACAATTACCTCTTCCATTTCCAAACCCCAAGCATGGTGCTCTGTTCAGTGTGCTGGTGGCTGCTCCACAAGCTAGATCAGATGCCTGTGAAACAGGATGCCTTTTCCTTTCATTTCTGAACTCTTCTGTCACATTATTAATCGAAAAAAAAAAGCTGCTGTGCTCATTTTTTAAAAAATAAACTCACTCAGATGAGTGTCCTGATCCATCACACCTTCCACAGAACTTAAATCCAATTGCTGGCGGCCCCTTCTAGTCACAGGCATCACACCTGCCCCAACTAGTCCCTAATGAAGTTCAAAGCTCTTGATGGTTCAATCAGGATTGTACCCAACAGGACCATTAGGCCTTGAGCCATTTCAATGGGGGAATCTGCATCAGCAGAAATGGCAGAAAGCCCAGCTACTCCTTAGCCAAGATGTAAATTGCTGCTTATTAGGAGATTTGTGTATGTAAAATTACAGGAAACATACTTGCTTTCCCCTAGATCCAGGCACGCATCATTGTGCTCAAGTTTTTTGTTGTTTTTTTTTTTTTTTCTTTTTGAAGGGTCCATATTACTGCCAGGGAGTCCTGTAACACTTTAGTGCAAAATACACCTTCATGCAAAACAGTTCCTGCTCTTTTTAAACCAAATTTGGCACAGGCACACGTATATGTGTGTGTAAAAAGTATTAGGGCAGTGTCAGAAAAACACGTTACACATTGAAAAGAGCTGTCTACCCGAACAAGGAATAAAATTGCTTCGGTTAGAACTTAAGCATTCATCACTAAGTTTAAAATCAAATTAATTGACTGTACTTTAGCACTGTAACCCAAAACAGAACAGGCTTATATGAAACTGGAAGTCCTCCTACTCTAATTCATCAAATCACACATGGCTGTAATAGCTTCTTGAAACTCCCACACCAAATTACCTCTGGAGTCTGAGATCTCTAACTGATCTTAAGGCTTAGGTTTGCATCATAAAATTAAATGAGAAATAGATTCATGTTATATACCATAATGCAGCAAATCTACAGCAATACAATAGCTTATGGATTTAAAGAGTAATTATGAAAACAAGAGAGTTGAAAATCAGGCATGTCATTACCCTTGCTCCCATGAACCTGTCTTTCAGCACAATCCAAGAAAGCAAGAAGACAAAAGCTTTGTTACAACAGAACAGGGCAGAGACGTCTGTGGCTGTCAGCTTCTTTAAAGCCAGTAAATACAGGTAGTTAGTCAAAGTCCACAGAATAGAAAAGGGAGCAGTCCTTTTAAGAAAGAGTTTCAGCGTCAGACCATCTTCACCAAAAATCCGACTGCATTCCCTATGAAAAGAAAAGAGTTCAAAACTCAGCTAGGATTTTCC
>NW_010303174.1:10634-12397 GCF_000700745.2 Antrostomus carolinensis
TAGACTTTGACCGCGTTCAATTAAGTGCTTTTCCTAACAACTCCGCACACCCATACAAACCTATTGTTTAATTCACATCGAGAAAATAACTTACAATCTTCTTCAAACAGCAATTTCGCAATTAGAAAAGAAGTAACTTACCTGGAATAATCACACTCAACACAACAATAATCCCGGGGACTCGCACACAGAAATGAAGGTTATCTATAAAGCACCGACAGTTCCCAGACTCTGCCTTCAAGGCCATGAACAGAGGGATTATAACCACAATTTTTTTCTCTGTAGCTTGACAATTTTTTCTTGCTTTGCTCCAAAACCTGTTTTTATTCTTATTGAAATACATTCTCACGTATGGCCAAGTAAGCTTTAAGAGTTGCCTAAAGATACTAAAAAAATACTGCCAGATACATCACCATGGTGGGAAAGTGAGCCACCAAAGTGCGTAAGAAAAAGAAGGAAAGGGGAGGGAAGGGTTTTATTAACAGCTTTATTTTATCATACAGTGAAAAAGTTGTGTTCACTTAGAGACATTTCCTTGTGGATTAAATTGCAAACAAAACTTCTAGCTTCCCAAACACTGTGTCACACACAAATTAAGTTACCTGTTTGCTTCTTAGGATTTAACAAAAGGGAAGGGTCAGCTCAGAAGACACTACTTTTGGGGAGAGCACTCCTGTGTAAAGTGGCACCTGCGTGGGTGAAGGGGAGATCAAGTACTCAAGCTTGATTAAAGGCACATAGAATCATAGACTCACAGAATGGTTTGGGTTGGAAGGGACCTTAAAGCTCATCCAGTTCCAACCCCCCTGCCATCAGCAGGGACACCTTCCACTAGACCAGGTTGCTCAAAGCCTCATCCAACCTGGCCTTGAACACATCCAGGGAGGGAGGACATCACTGCACCCCTCCTGAAACATCTCTACCTTTCCAAAACTAGGAAAGACTTTCTTTAGCAACTCTACTGTCTGCACTCTGGGTTAAAGGTATTCCTCAAGATATTCCCAGTGTGCTTCATTTCTTGACATGGCAGGCCCTCTGACATGTCTATTTAAAACATGAGAGGTCCCACGAGTGAATGCTTCATACAACTGAAACACCAAGAGAGTGAACCAAAATATCATCAATTTGCAACACACCTTTACCAGGCAACATGAAGGGACTAATCTAGATGCCAAATATGGCTGTGTTCGGAAGACTGCTAAAACACTAATTATGCAGAACTAATTAGTAACTACAAAGATTGCACTGCAATGTGAAGTCAGAAACACTTGTTATTTGGGGGTGGTGGCAGCAGTGTAATAATTATCCTGATTTGGCTTTGCCTTTAAAGATAGAATCATTTTCTTGTCCCCGAAACCATTTTTAGTAATTCCGGGAATTCTGCTGTTAAAAATATTACCGTTTTTTACTGTCAAGAATAGAAACCATCACTCTAATTTTGAGGAAAGTAGAATAATAACATCTATGTAATACATGAGATCAGCTATGTCTTAACCTAAATGGTTCTACAATTCTGTGGTTCTACTTAATAACCATTCATCCCCTGCTGTCACTGAAGTGACCTGGGGTACAAAGCAGTCATTTGTGGTAATAATAAATTCCTTCTCAAACCCTGTGCCAGCATATTCAACAAATTAACACTCAGGCAGGCAGATCTGCTAATTATTTCCTTCACTCCAGTTGACCTCAACATTCTCAGAAGTCAGCCTGTTCTCCAAAGATCAGAACAGAATTGTTGCCATCTCAAGGCATATCAAGGATAA
>NW_010303175.1:0-16548 GCF_000700745.2 Antrostomus carolinensis
TGCTGACAGTGCACTCTATTCCCTCATTATTACATCCAATTTGTTTTCTTACCATAGGAAAAAGCTTTGATCATATTCCTGTTGTTGAGATATGACACCTTTAAGTGTCAGAGACTTCAACTTGCCAACTTGTAACTGATCACCTCTCAAGGGTTTCCCACGATGTTTTATGAAGCTGCTGCCTTGACCAGCATGCCAGTGTCAGCTCTGGGAGTTGTCATCTCCTCTATTGACAGCTGCAGATAAAATGTTCTTCTTGCTGAAGTGGAACTTACACTTGGACTATTCTTGAGTTAACATTGCTCACACAGGATTTCATCCAGGGTCTATCTGTATTTATTATACGGGCTTAAAGGAAACTGAAGCTGTCACAAGAATGGGTGTCCATTGCCAACAATATAAATAAATGCTTTAATGTGCTTATGAGGAGAATTCTGGATCTCAGCTCTTCTCTGCTCCAGATAGAGACTCCATTTGCTTTCCCTTCATCCTGGGTGCAGTAGTTTTTGAAAGACATTTAAATCACCCATAGATTAACACAGAAACTCATAGGTTAGCTCTGTCATATTGTAAAGATGTCATCAGTTTGCCAAGGACTCACATATGAGCTTTACTGGGTTATTGGACTATTAAAGAATCTGTGATGAGCATAAGATGCTCTTGGATTTTTTTATCTCCTAGACAAAATTATTTCTTAGTTATTGTGACTGTTTATTTATTATGTGCCATACTTCTGGCCAGGAAATCTATAACTGCATCCTGGACAGTTCTTCCCTTGTGGATATTGGAGTCAGAACTTCATATCCCTCAGTAAAAGCTTTCCAAGTCTTATTTCTCTTTTGCTGTAAATGAGATGGTGCAATGCTTAAGAAAGCAACCATTTTTCCTTTCTTGACTTTGATATTGCCCACAAAGTATGTTAAACTTTATGCTTTATGAACTAATGGATGTATTATTCTAAGCCTAAATATACACCCCTGATTTGGTCTGTATGCAATTATTTAACTAGACTGGACTTCAGGTTACTTTGTGGATCAGAGCGTTATTGTTTATGTCTATACTATTCTAGTCTATTCAATTAAGTGTTGCCATTTAACATTCCTGGGTACTATAGACTTACTGTCTATACTTTAAATAGCATGGTACAGTTTGGTTACTTCAAAAATCCTATAATTTCTAAAACACACTGACATCAGAATTATAACAATTTGTACATTTTCATAAGTCTTGCAACAAATCTAATCCTGAAAGTTGAATACTGAGTTCAACCAAAATTTAGAAGGCTAACAAGAGAACATTATTTCAGATAATCTATCCTTATATCTTTGCATTCGGTTGCTTTAGGAAAAGTTTGATCCCAGCAAACTATCAAAGAGTACCACCTTTCTAAATGTCTGCTTTTCATAAACAAATCAAATATTTAAATGTTTTTTCCATAATGTGAGAATTTTACCAGTTGGAAGAGTTTTTTAATAATTAAAAGTTTCTAATTCATTTTTGCTAATGACTGTTTGTACTGGATCTGACTGAGATGGAGCTAACTTTATTCATAACATCTCGTATGATGGTGTTTTTTGGATTTGTGACTAAAACTGTCCTGATGATAGCACACCACTGTTTTGGCTACTGATGAATAGTGCTTTAGCAGCATTAAGGCTTTCTCTACTTCTTCTAGCCATCAGCGTAGCTGGGAGTGTAGTGCAGTGTAGCTGCACAAGAAGTTGAGACAGGACACAGCCAGGAGACCTGCCCTAAACTGACCAAAGAGATATTGTATGTTGTATAACACTGTACTCAGCAGTAAACTTGAGGGGGTAATCTTTTCCAAGGTAATGGTTACTCTAAGACTGACTGGATAAGGTCTACTTGTGGAAGGTGGTGATTTTACATAATTTGTTTGGGTTTTTTTCCTCTTTTTCCTTCACCTGTTAAGCTGTTTTTATATTGAGCCAAAATTTACTCTTGCTTTTACCCTTCCCATTCTCTCCCTAGTCCTGCTGAGGTGGGTAGGGATTGACTTTCTTTATTTACACATGAAAACTAAACCAAATTAGGCATTTTACAACACAATAGTTTCCACTAGAAAATCCAGACCTGCTGAGGCCATCACTGGTCTTGATTGTCTTAATTGTTTAACTTCATTGTATACTTTAAATTGTCAGTGCAGCACCTGGCATTATTTTGAACCTGGACCGAATAGCAGTCCCAAAAAATTCCCAGGCATAGTTCAGGAATTAAATTGAAACAGGTGCTACTCCAAGCAGTTAGCTGGCAGGTCCTATGTTTTACTGAATATGAAGATTTAGTACTATGGAGGGGGAGTCAGTCTGTGCTGGTGAATCTCAGTGCCAAAACCAGTCTGTGAATGTTTAATTTACTGGTATTCATATCACCATTGAGTCTGTCACTTTGCTTAAAGATGAGCTGAAATGATGAAACATTTGCAGAAACTGCAATTAGTGGGGAAATACCAGCTTATGATGCATGGCTTATTTAAATAAGTCAAGGATGCTTATTCAGAGTAGGACTTGAATGTACATCCCCCATATTTAAGGCAAGATGCAATCATTGAGTTCTTTCAGTGAGCTGCTTTCTCTCTCTCTCTCCAATTTTGGATGAAAAAAATAAAAATAAACATGATACTGAGGTGGAATGTAAATAAATTTGATTAATTCATTTGTTCATAAACAGAATTTAATTATCTAGAGAACACATAACTATAACCTCCACTCTCTTGACCAGGACCAAAGGATTCTTTTTACTTACTTTCATAAGCTGACAACATAGCTAGCTACATCAGAGCTTTTTAGATACATACTGGCCATGATCCATGCAACTTATTTTAGGCATCTTCCTTAGATGAAATGTGTCATCTTCTAGAAACTATGATTTTTCCCTCCAGTTATAGAGGTTGTTTAGATGCTTAGTTCATATGTAGAAATCTGCATTGTAGGTATCTAAAAAGCTAAGATGAATCCCCCAGCACAGGTTTATTCGGTTTTTACTGTGCAATTTAAAAATAATTGGGTTGTGGAAACCTAACTCTGTAAAACCCGATTCTTCTACAAAGCTTCTACAAAGCTATACTTCTATACTGCACAGTCAACTAATTTCCAGTTATGATAATGATTTCTGTGATAAATATGAATGTCACATGGGACATAGAACACGACTGACTCAATTATCACCATAACCACAAAACCTGCAGAAGATAACATCTTCAAATTACTAACAGCAGAATTGGATTGGCATTGACAGTCTCCACTGAAAAGGCTTTATGGACCATTATCAATCCCAGCAGTCCACAAAAGTAGTTTGAAGGTATGATATGCAGACAAACAAGATTGGTGCAGTTCTCCCAGGCAGAATGTAATCAGTAAGGAGACCTCAGGGGAACTGGTGTATGGAAAGATGTTCTTTTAATACATAGCTCAGCATAGAAGTATTGCATTACTGGCCTACAAGAGTACAAATTGGAAGGTTATACTACAATGTCTCTATCAACTTCAGAAAACTTAATGTAAATAACAAGTCAGTTTCTCCACAGATTACAGCCTGTAATAAACTATTTTTAAATGCATGTTGCTAGCATTGAAGGTTTTACAAATTGCAGTATGTTCAGCTCAAATTATTCCAATCAATGGAGCATTTTTCTTATGCACTGTCAAGCTTCTGCTGTAATTACAGTCCGCATTGCATTTCTAGTGCTTTTTCCGTGGCCATAAAATCAGACACTTCCAATACTATCTACTTGTAATTTCATAAACATTCATCATAGCTTTCTTTGCTGTTGGTTGTCCCCAAGGACTTTAAGACTTGTGCTGTTCAATGCACCTGCCCAGACAGCTCAGTGGCACTGAAGTTTATTGACATTTCTTTTTGCTCTTATGCAGCCCTGCTCTGTAACATTTACTCTGTCAATTACATTCATTTTGGTATTCATAGTAAATTCTCTCTCTGTGTGACTTTAATTGTATTTCACTAAATTAAAGAGGCATTATAAAGTTGTTACCCTTTGATTTTGTAGCTTTAATTTCATTTTTCTTTAATCTTTGGAGCACACTAGATTGTCAATTAGCATAATAAAACAGTCACTGTGGGATTTAGTAACAATACTTGATATTCTGTGAAGTGAATCAGCCCATTTAATGTTAGTAGTATGACAATAGTATGTGCACTAAGTAATAAAGTAGCTAAAATTCTACTCCACACTTCTACAGTATCTCTCTACCTGAATTTAAGGATTTTGAGTTTTTTGGGTGGCTGGTTTATATTGGTGGTGGACTCCTTTTGAATGTTTTGTACAACTTAAAGTTGCAAGAAATTTGAAAGATCAGTTCTTTGAATATTTTCTTAATTCTAGAAGCTGCAGTCACTGTTATTGGTAGACAGAATGAAATCAGTTGATATTTTAGCACAGTCTTGGAGAACTTCTTTCAAAACAATGATCTCTGCTCCCATTTTGGATGTTAGAACTTGGTTCATTCCAGTGGTCAACACTTACTAGCTTTTGTTTGTGATAGTTGCCCTAAAAAGACTAATAATCTTTGTGCTTTTCCTGAGGGTGAGTTGAGCTTCTGTGTTAATTCTGCTAAATTATCTGGCTAGGGAGTCCAGTTCTACTGGTGCATATCGCATGTGCCCTGAGCACGTGGAGCAAAATTAGATAGAAAACTACCCATTTCTTCTATCCTAGCACGTCTGCTTAGACAGTGGCAAGTCAGCCATGTCAAGTGACAAGATTCTAAGCAACTATATTTTTAATTTCTTAACCAAGAATGGATATTTGTAGTGAATTTAGCCTCCAGGGTTATATGAAAGCCAAGAGGAAGGGATAAGGTTATACAGTTGTAAGTGCCTTTGTAGTACTCCAAATCTTTATTGTATTTTTACTTAAAATGCAGATGCTTATCAGGCCACATAAAACATATGTTTCAAAATATCTTCGAGGAACAGCAGACAACTGGAAGAAATGCCAGTAGTTACTCATGCAATCTTTTAAATAACAAAAAAGTCAATGTGGCTAGATGCAAGAATTATGAATGTCAAGTCATTGCAATTACCTAACGATTTCCGAAGCAGTTAAAGGAGAAGTGGGAGGGAAGTATATAAAACAAAGGAGAAATGTGGAAGGATATATATAAAAAAAGCAGAGGTGTAAAAGGAAGATCAAGAAAAAAGAGCTACCACTCTACATATTCACCAAACCAGTAGTAGTCCAGCTGTTTTCCCTATAAAGAACAAAAGTTCATTATTACAAGGATATAACCTTTTCTGGGACACTTTAAAAGATTTCTCATGGAATTGTACCACAAAAGCTTCTAAAAAGCTTTCGAGCAAACACACAATAAAAGATCAATATCTTTTGGGTTTTCTTTTCTTAAAAAAAAATATATTTTTTATAATTTGGTTTGAATTTTCATAATTTGGTTGAATTTAGGGGTACTGGGCTACCTATCTGTCTCCTTTTCTTCTGCTCATTGTCACCTTCTGTCTACAACAGAATTTTTTTGGAAAAGCCTTGGTGAGCTGAGGTTCCCTCATGCTACCTCCACTGTGAGTCCTGCCGGCCCATTTCCCTAGCCTTTCTGGGTGACTCACTGCCAAAGACTGGTGAAGGTGGCCAATAACACAAACACTGTTTGCAGGGTTGGCAGAGCCACATTTCACTCCACCAGGTTCACCCTAGATAAAAAGCAGAGGGCCACCAAACAGAACGGAGTCTATTTCACATGTGTGTAGGTGGAAAGAGAGAAGATATGAATGAGAGCTCCTCTTCTGAAACGTTTCAGTTAAAACATGTCAGTTGTTTCCCCTCCTCTGTTAACACCAAAGCTGATCTTAAACATGCTGCATTCCAGACATCATGTGCTTTCTATTTGTATTCATTGCAGATGTGCACTAAAACTACTGCAAATAATTTAGGTAATTGGCAAACCACAGGGGCACTTACCCTGTTCACTGGCCTATTTTAGGCTGGCTCATCATCACCATTCTAATTGATGACAGGTCTCCAGTTTTTCACTTGCCAGGCTGTAAGACAAGGAATACTAATCAAGCATGCTGGCAGTGGGAATGTTGTAACTCTTCCCAGCCTTTTGCAAGCAATGAGCTCCCCCGCCCCTGCCCCTGCTGCTAATGCACAAGTGATGTGGTGGAGAACTTTTTCAATAAAAGAACAGTCTCTTTTCTCCATCCACTCAGCTTCTGCAATTACCTACTTCTAATACAACCATAGGGTTTTTTAATGTAATGCTTTACCCTGCAACACGTTGTCATTAAAAAGTAATGCCATCAAAGTAACTGATATCCTTATTGAAATAACAAACTTTTCTCCTTTCTATAAAGATAATTTAAGAAACTAAAATCTTTTTTATTTAGTGTTTCCCCCTGCCCTGTTCCCTAGATGCTCAGCGTTAGTTTTTATTAATTGGAGAACATACATATATGTGCTCCACTGTGCTTTTTTCTGCAGAGACTCAACATAGAAGCCAATTCCTGACCCTAAAAAAACTTGCTATCTGACTGGAGCACAGATAACAGAGAACACTATTGAGTCCACTGTACAGTATGCAGAGGCAGAGAAGGCACAAGTCTGAAACAACCAAAGGACTCCTGGACCCATAAATTAATTGTTCCCGAACCTGCATTTAGAATCCTGCCACTCTGTAGTGAAAATGTGGTAGAGTTTCTCTGCAATAAGACATAGGAATTGTTAAATGCCCCAAGGTCTTAAACACTAGATCTGAAACTCCAAGATTTAAACACCAAAAAACCCCTGCACCAATGCATCCTTAACAGAGTCCTACTCTTCCTGATCCTGACGAGGATCACATCACCACATCATCTTCTGGGCTCATGAATTCCTTTGTCACTACACAATAGAAGAGTCAAAGGAAATAAGACGCTTTAAGTACTGAAGTCCTTTACAAAATCTAACTTTAATGCCTAATTCAATATCAAATAATTAGCCTGAGTCATTCAGAATAATTGTTCATAAGTTTCTCTATAGTTGGTGTTTATCCACCCTCTATTCAAAGTACAGTCTCATAACCCACCTAAAGAGATAATTTAGTATACAACTTAAGTCAAAATAAGCTGTTCCACTGATGAAGCAGGCAATCCTGCCTTCTTCTTGTTCTTTCCTCTTTCCTTTTGCCAGTGCAAGGATTGGAATGGCCATAAGGTCAGGTTAGAGAACTGACAAAAGCTCCTATGTTTGGAAAAAAAAAGGGCTCTGTTACGTCATAATGTAGGGGACTCAGAAAATTCACTCCAAAGAAGGCACAGGAATACAAAGTTGGACAAAGGTTTCTTCTAGATGAGTATGGGAGCAAAGCCCTGGGAAGGTATGTCATCTGGTCTATACAGTTTATCGTCTGTCATCATAGTTAGCAAAATCTTTTGTTGTGCTTGGAAGAAATTCATTCCTTTAATCTTGAAATAGGGTACTAATTTGTACCAAGGTGCTGAATGTGGAATTGCAAGACATGAGAGACCCAGGTTTGCATCTTTTCATACTCTAAGAATACTTTATTCATAGTAAGTCAAAGTAAAAATATTTTAATCTCAAGTTAGATAAAACTTGAGTAAAAGACACAGAAATCTTTGACTAGTTTAAGATTATTAAAATAATTCTCAGCACTCTGGTCCTCTTAAGCATTTATCCTGCCAGTGGTCTTTAACACATGGTTGAAATTCATCCTAACATCAGATATCTGAAACTAAAGATGTTTGTCAGAGTCACTTTCACAGTCAATGGAGAAAAGTAACTCATCCCTTCCTTGAAGAAACCTTTTAAATAGTACAGCTGAAAACACATCTTAAAAGCTCCTTTTTCTTCCTACTGACTATAGAAGGAATTAAAACAACTACTTCAGCATTGCCCATCTGACATTAGGTGAGATGAAGGCAACTTTCAGTGGTCTCATTTTAGGTGCTTCCTTTTCACTTACTCATCCAAGATGACACATTAACTACAGAGTAACATGTGGTGTGATAGTCTCTACTGTAGTGGCAGGGTGTGCTCTATAACTTTTTGTCTTTTTTTGTCATATAAGGTAACTTGTCAGGCAAAATAAAACAGAATAGAAAGAAAGGCTCTATACTGTCTTTTGGATAGGAGATTATTCCTTGGTCAGGAGACCTGAGTTGGAAATCTCACCAACATTTTTCTGTTCGATTCAGTGTTGTTATTTAAACCATCCTGGGTGGTGGAGGGGGTTGAGTGATTCAGTTGTAATGTTGTTTTCATTCCGCCATAGAAGTTCAGTATATAGTATGTTAAGGCCATTATCCTATCCATATCCTAATGAGAGAGATGCCACATTATATAAAACAAGAATTGGGTTCCTGATCAGAAACATACTTCTAAGTCAGATTTAGAAAAATATGACCACCCCCCCGCCCTGTCCTCCATGTACTTTTACTTCTGTGACTGGTGTTCCACAGTGCTGAATTTAGTACTATGTTTCAGTACTGAAGCCCGAAGACCACCCGTGTGATAAAGAAATCCTCTGAACCATTCAGCCTTGAGCCTGTCAGTGGTAATTGGTGCAGGAAAAAGAAAGGAATAAGTGTTCATTGTACTTAGCACTTTTCTAAATCAGGCCTGAAAGAAGAAAAGCACTCGTGAAAGCGGAGAGCTTAGAAGGCAATGTTATTTTATTCATTGAAAATAAATGTCTGGAATTTAAACATGTCGACATACTAAAGCTCTCTTTGGTAAGACACTGAGTGCCCTTGAATCCCTTTGAAATTAGAGGTAGGTGAGGTAACTCAACACTCCACAGGACTGAGCCCTGAGGATCCTCTTGAAGGAAAGTCACAAAGAAGAAGGGTGGTCATGGGATCCCACTCTTTCTGTCTCCTAAATCTAGGTCTATCTAGATGTGTGTTGTTGATTCATTTGAATGTATTGCATGCATACTAGAAGATCAGTGTGGAGTCCAGCTTGACGTCTTTCAGTTCAAATGTATAAAAGGTCATGGCTCATTTCTTGGAGATGTGGTCTTTTTATTCCCTTGGAGAGAATGGGAGGAAATGCTTGTGCAATCAAAGCTGTTTGCTGTGTACTCCAGCCTAATAATAATCCTAAATTTGCCAGACAAGTCCTGGGGGGAAAAAAAAAAAAAAAAAGGTAATACTGAAAATAAAAGGAAGCTGGAATTAGATCCCTGAGGGATTTAATGACCTAGATATTTTTGAAAATATGAGGCATTTGCAGGGATACTTTCTAAATTATACTTTGCAACAGTTCTTACATCATGGCAAGGAACTTCATAATTGGTTTATCAATTGCCTCAGCTTCTTATCAATAAGCTGTTTTACATGAATAGGTGGCAAAAGCTAGACCTCTCTCTGCTCCAGTGTTTGATCATCTTTATTGCAATTTCTTTTCCTTATACCAAGTATCCATTGCTTCTCATCCTTTCATTGAGAACTGCTGAAAAATGTTTGACTCTTATCTTCCCTGCATCCTCCCATTATGCAATGGTAGAGTAAGATGATACACATGGTAAGAACAGACCAGGTTGTTTCACAGAAGCTGTGCAACCTCATTGGTGTACAAGTTTTGTTTTGGTTAAACCCTGAAGTGTATCAGTACTTGAGGGGAAAATGAAAAATCCTTCCAGTACCAGGATCATCATCATACTTCCTCTCCGAAAGTGAGGCTCCACACTCACTCTGCTGAGCGGAGCAGCCCAATGGCTGATGTTTGTGAGACGTCTGGATTTACAGTAGATGTCTCAGTTGTGCTTGGTCCATTCAGAGGACTGGGTGGTGAATCCCCAGCTAAGTGCAAACAGCTATGTATACCACTACTGCATAGACAAATCACATATGTATGTGCATGGATAAACATGTACACATAGGCATTATATACATGCTGTGTATTTGTAGCTTTATACATAGTGCAGACAACAGTCAGATAATATACAGTTAGGTCACATAAGCTGTTATGTTGCATACATAGTGATTATTTAATTTTTGCTTTGGTTTTTAAACAACAGAATTGATGATTGAATGTGTTTGATTTCAATATTGATGAATGCAGGGAGAAACAATTCGTTTTTCTTATGTGAGCTCATCGCAAACATCTAGGAGACTGGATAAAAGCACTTAAAGAATTCCCATGTTGCATGTGGAAATGATTGTCCAGTGCTAATATGAGGCTTTTATTCATTTTATATTTGACCTCTTATAAAACAGTCAGAAATCCCATAGTTCCTTTAGTATCAAAACCCAAGCCTGCCTTTAATGGCACTGATTTCTCTAATTCTCACTGAAATCAAAAGAAACAGAGAGTACTCATATTACAGTGAGTCCTTTGATGGTGATACTGGGGAGAATAGCATAATGTTTTTCAGAGAGATTTCAAAGGTTAAATATGTGCATTTCCACAGCTCACTACTGTATTTACTCTAAAAATGACTGCTCTTGATAGGTTGATTTCCCTTCTGAATAATATAATATGGAGTTTAAAAAAAAAAAATCACACAAAAAACCCTCTTTAATGAAGTCTAGACCAATAGACACTGAAATTGGTAGCAAAACACCTACCAAGTTAAATAAAAACAGGTCAAAGTGCTGTGCAATCAAAATTCCTCCATGCAAAACAAGTAACCCCTCCTTTCTCTCCTTCCCCACTTTCTCTATGTTTTTCTATCAGCTGTGTGATCAAGTCATGGAGCAAAGAAAAGGTTGACCCTGATGCTAATTGAAAAAGACTTGGCTGGAGCCAGCTGGTTTGCAACATCTATGAAAACAGTTTGAAAGTGGAATTCTGAAGAAGTCATCAAGATCGAACACTAAAACAAATATAGTTGATCATGCAAATTCAATAAAAAGATTAAAAAAGGAACAAACCAAAAAATCTAGAATCCAATTAAACTGACTGAAAAAGGTCCAGCATCTGAAATGATATGAAAAACTGTGATCACATTTAAAATTTTTATTAGAGCAAAACATTTTTTGAAAAACATGTCATTTTCACCTAAGAAGTTAATTTTTTCTGCAAGAATCATCTGAGAAATACTAACGGTGTAATACCAGGCAATCTATTCCCTAGTCATGTGGGGTTTTCCTCAAAGCAATCTTCAACCCAAGCTCTTTAATGAAAGGATATTATGTGGGTATTGCACTGAGGGGCAATTGACCCACTAAGTTAGTGAGCAGCAATAGAAAATGATAAAGGGCAGGGGAAATGGAAGCAGAGTGAGTATGTGTGTGTGCTTATGTTAGTGAATACACTATTTTGGTATTCTGCTTGTGACCACTTAATCTCAAATAGTCTTAACAAGCTTGGTTGGTATATTAACACCACAGTAATTAGTTTCCAAAGGAACAAAGAAAAGACTTAAGGAACAAATTCTAATTGATAGGTAGAATCTCTTTTTTATCCTGGATGAAAAATATAATGAAACTTTAATGTCAAATCTGCCCATGGTCTGCCTGTTTGTCCCAAGATCTGCAGCTTTTTGTTCAGTCATGGACTGCTGCTCTTGAGATCAACCAAAGTATAACTTAGGTTTGATGTTGGATTATTTTTTTTTCTTTATTTTCTTAGAGAATTTTGTATCAAGGACAGTTCATCTTCCCATGATATGATTGTTAGAGATCCAGTCCCTTTCTGGCACCTGTACAGCAGTCTTGTTACGAAGCAGGTGAACTCCAAAATGTGATGGCAGAGGGGCCATCTTAAAATGTAACAATAGTTTTTGGGGAGTGTTTTGGCATGGCAAAGGCTGTGAAATAGGTTCATACAAAATAGCGATGTATTTTAAGGGAGATGATTCAACAATCAGATTTCCTTTAACACTGCAAAGATTTGAATGTATCTGAACTTATATTTGTCATGAGTGCTCCTGTCCTCTTCTCCATAAAGTCCATGACATATCTGTATCTGTACCTCCATCTACAATAAATATTATAATTACTACATCCATACTGTATAGTCTATGGAGAGAATATTTAGTGGCTTTAGGTAAAGATATGCCTTATTATCAGAAAGAGAATAAAACCACCAGGTATTTTGCCATGGAGAACAGTAGATTTCTGCATTTAATTCATAGGGTTATAGTCATATAACTCTCTCCTACTAATAGAGGTCCATGGTCAGAGATTGCACATTGTAGAATAAGCTCCTAAGAGTTTGCTCTGTCAATCAAAGCTCTATATTTGTGTTTAATAATCTTAGCTCTTGTATGGAAATATTAACATTTTGAAATTGTCTACTGAAATGTGATGCACTGATCTTTTGATCGTTGGATCCTTTTTAATCTGTGGTTGTATCCAGCCCATATTACTTCTCTGATTGTCTTTTTTTTCCTTTGGATCTAGAAGAATCACTTTTCAAAGACTTATGTAGCTATTTTTTAGCGGAGAATTTTGCAATTTTGCAAAATGTATGAGTAAAAAAAATAGTCTTAGGAAATTATGATACAATTATTTCTAAATCAATACAAGATATATTTTCTCCATATTAATTGGCTATTTCCAGCCCAAAAGAATGACTATAATTACTCTGGCCAGCAGATGGAGAAAAGAAAAAAACAACCTTGATTTAAATATTTTTCCTCCTTCAGAAGAAGCTTGGTTGGCTCAAATGTCTTGCTCAGATAAATTCTTTGAATCATACTAATTCTGTTCTATCTGAAGCTTACATACTATAGGAATAATCTTGTATCTCATAACATAAGACATGATGAGTTATCCAGACTAAAGAAACACACTTAGAAAAACAAACCAGCAAGAAATTATCTTTTCTTCAGGTAATCACTGAAGATTTTTATTATTCTCCCAGAAAGCCCTAAGTACCAGACAGATGATTATTACGATACAGTCCAAAACCATTATGTGTTTTGCTCTTAAATTGTCACAGTTTGGACAACAATAAATAAAGATTTCTCAGGATCTTCTTATCATAATCTTGCCAGTTACACTGGCTAGGCTCAACTACCTCCTTCAAGGGAAGGAGGAGCACAACGCCTAGAAATATCATGCAGGTATTCACAGGATACTTCTAGATGTCCATTATGCACTTACAGAAACTGTCCTCTTCCCTCTTGCTACTGACCAAAATTACCTAGGAATTACTGAATAACATAAGTATTCTCCTCTCCAAAATAAATAAAGTGGGAACAGTATAGATACTGGATCTTCAGCACCACCTCATTAGCTCTAGACATCCACTGGGTTGTGTTGCACTAGTCATTAACACAGATGTCACTTTCCACTATATATATATGTGTGTGTTTCACAGAATCTTCTTCTGTCCTTTTGCCTGCTGCCAAACAGCTTCAATAAAGAGATAATTATGAAGTGAAGTGAATAGACTATCATGGGAAGAACTTGAGAACCTCTCAAGACAATAAAACAAATGACTTTTTTGCAGTTAAGAGACTTGAACAAGTCCATTGTCCTACTCTTAAGAGGTTCCTAGAAAAGCAGCTTGAAGGGTATCAGTCTTAAACTAAAAGAAACCCTGAGAGAAGGAAGTGCTTCTGATTCTCATCCAGTATAAATTCCTTCACTGATACAGAAAGCTCATTTTACTTCAGTAATTGCTGTGCCAGTGGAGAGTGATAAGCGCTAAGAGGGAGCTGGGCACAACATACTTTTGGCTGTTGTAGTAGAACAGAAAACAATTCAGGATTGGTGAAATCATACAGTAGAAGGGGGAGAAGGGGCCCTTATGCTGGAGAAGAATGATAAATAATTTCACAAGGTGTGTTCACTAAAGATCATCAGAGATTGGTTTCCTGGTAGAAGGTGCAACTTTGACAGTACCTGGGTTCTCAATGGATTTTAGGAAGTTGGGTGCTTCAACTTGAACTTGAGGTTACATGCCAGAACAGAACAAAATATCTCTTTGCTATAAAGCATTTTACACAAGACTAAATGTTAGCAAATGAAGAAGATTAATATAAAACCTAAGGGAGTTTAGAGAATAAGTATATCAGATTCTCTGATAAGACAATGGAACAATTCACAGAATCACAGAATTGAAGAATCACAGAATGGCAGGGGTTGGAAGGGACCTCTGGAGATCATCTATTCCAACCCCCTTACCAAAGCAGGTACATCTAAAGCAGGTTGCACAGGACTGCATCCAGGTGGGGTTTAATTATCTCCGGAGAAGGAGACTCCACAACCTCTCTGGGCATCCTGTTCCACTGCTCTATCACCCGCACCGTAAAGAAGTTTTTCCTCATCTTCAGATGGAACTTCCTGTGTTTCAATTTGTGCCCATTGTCCCTTGTCCTGTTACTGGGCACCACTGAAAAGAGTCTGGCCTCATAATCTTGTCACCTGCCCTTTAGGTATTTATAAGCATTGATAAGATCCCCTCTCAGTCTTCTCCAGGCTAAACAGACCCAGGTCTCTCAGCATCTGCTCATAAGATAGATGTTCCAGTCCCCTCATCATCTTTGCAGCCCTCCGCTGGACTCTCTCCAGTAGTTCCTGGTCTTTCTTGAACTGGGAAGCCCAGGACTGGACATAGCGCTCCAGATGTAGCCTCACTAGGGCACAGTAGAGAGGGAGAAGTTCCCTCGACCTGCTGGTCACACTCTTCTCAATGCACCCCAAATTGCCAGGAGTGCAGCAGGATCCAGATCCAAACTAACTAAACATGTAGTAAACTAAACATGAACTGAACAGCTTAGCTAGTACATAGCAAGTTTAGCTATGTACTAAACTAAACTTGTGCTAAATGTGACCAAAATTACTGAAGCAAACTTAGGGTATCCTTACTTTTAATCCATGAAAGTTATAATAGCTTCATAATAACATGACGAGCAATGTATCTAAACAAGCTTATTCTGTAAGAGATGTGTGAATAAGAAATTATTCTCTAATTTGTTATTCATGTAGAACAGTAAATTTTTCTAATCACATTTTCTGCGTTATGAATATTCTAAAAAGTAGTGCTGTAGGCGAATGAATGCCCATGGAAAGTGTGATCATTAATTCCAATATTTTTTTAATAAACTCTATTCAAATTAAAGGAAAAAAAAATAATTACAGGGAAGCAAGTGTCTAAAGACTATCTCTGTGAAGTGACCATTTGCTTTACAAGGACATCAGAAGCTTCTTCAGAACAAAATCACTTTTCCAGTACTAAATTTTTAGACCAGATACTGAGACAATAACACCTGTCTTTAGAAAATTGATTAAAATGTTTTGAACTCTGATACCAATTAATATATACTTTTGAGCTCTCCACTTTACAAAGTCATAGAGATAGCTTTACTTTCAGTAAATGGATACACCAGACTTGAGTAAAACATAGCGAATATGAAAGGTTTATATTTATTTAATAAATGGAAAGATAGATCAATGGTTTGGCTAAGCAAAGATAGGTGAAGCTTGACCTTCTGAATGCTAACAAACTGGTTTTAATCTGAATTAGTATTTTAGGTATTTTATAAAACTACTATGTGTTGAAGAGTTTGTGTCTCAGTTATTTTAAAAGCATTCAAATATTATTTCACATGTGTTTACATTGGACAGATGTTTTAAAAACCACAGCTTTTATGGAATCTAACAACTGTTATTTTTCCTTTTCTTCTAGATGACAGAAAACAGATCCTGTGCTGAACATCATTGCCTCGAGAGAAGAGAGAGGACCACTAGAAAGTTCCTTGAGGATTTGAATATTGCCATTCTAAAATACTGATAGGTGCTAAAATTGAGGGAATGGACTAGGAAACCTTTAGACATATTTTTTATTCCTATCTTCTATACCTGTAAGTTCCTGTACCATCATTAAGATTGGCAGTACAATAAATTAGGTATAAATGGGTATTTCTAACAGCTTTTCAAGAAAAGTATCCTGCCATTTTTATTTTATGAGGTTTAGTGACATCCTGAGCTTATGCACAATTTTACAAGTATTTTTCTTTTTACATTTTCAGTTTTGTATATTTCTTACTACACCCTTACAAAACTCAGAGTTCCAATTACAGTAACATACCTTAAAGGACAGCTTCTAGATGTTATTTTGCTGTGAGAATAACAACAGTACTGTCTGTACAGAGGAGAAATGCTTAGCCTGCACTAAGCTCCACACTGTCTTGATTAAACTGCTACTATACCAGACTAGCTATTTTAAAAATAGCTGAGATGTGTAATTTTGTGACTGAAGTATAGAACCAGTGTTTGAGTGGTCAATGAACATGGATTTCATTATAATCAAAACATGTTAAGCCTCTGGAAAAAAAGATCATACCAAGACAGCATCTTATAAATAGGATTTTCATGAATGACACAAAAACATAAGGAGAATGATTTATGCCAACAACATACACATTTGGTTTTTCAATAAAACATCCTGAAATGAGCATCCAATACAGGCAACATTCTCTAAGAAAGGCGCCTACATGATTATATTGAGCTAGAGGACTATTCTGTATGGGCCAGGCCCTGTTGAGGTGAATCCCTCTCAATGGTTATAGAAAATGGGAATTTGGGAATAGGAAATGGGAATAGGAAATGCCTCTCATTTTCACTAGGCAAATGAAATGTTTTGGGGAAGTCAGCAGG
>NW_010303175.1:16570-62798 GCF_000700745.2 Antrostomus carolinensis
GTAGCTACTGTGAGACATTATTGTTTTAAAAGAACCTGGGCCATGTGTTGGTTAAGAAAATAGCCACTGAGATTATTACTATTGATTTGCTTCTGTCACGTTTTTCTTAGAGCTATTTCTGCATCACATGCATATAGAGAAAAGAGTAAGACTCAGGGTCAGGTCATGACTTATTTAGCCTACAGGAAAGTATACTGATACCCTTTTAGCATGGCATGCCATAGTCAACTGTATTTAGCAGAAAGGAGGCTTCACAGAGACATATTTCTTCACTCTGGTGACCAGCAAGTCCAGGAGTGGGGAATACCCAAAGTTTCTTTCCACCTTTAGCGTACTTTCTGATATAAAATATGGCAGGGGAGACACAGTGGTTTGGGTGCAGACGGAGGCCTGTTCTCCTCTTTGAAGAAATTGGGAGATGGAGAGAGAGTCTGTGACCCACTAAGTCAAAATTTCCGTCTCAGGTTGATACTGGAGCAACGCGACTGCTCCGTACACTAGGCTAGGCTGAAAGCAACAGTAATGAATGCCCTAAAGTATTCAGTTTGTCATTTCCCCTCACCCTTCCTTTCTTATTAAGAAGGTGATTCATTTCCCATTTCAGTGAAAGGAAAGACCCCTGCAGACCGCATGGAAGCTGGATCATGCGGCAACACCGTTAATGTTACAGGACAGCACAGTGTTGCCAGCAGAACTAATCCCAGCAGTGGCATATCAAATCACCCCATTTCCATTTAACTTTCATCAGTATCATACACAAGCAGATATGGATTTAGTCCGTGGAATGACATTTACCTTTGAAGTCCTTTTTTATTTTTTATTTATTTATTTTTATTTTATTCCTCTACATCATGCACTCAGCACTAATAGAAAATTTCTTTTCAGGAACGAATTCCATTCAGTTGCTGAGCATGCATCAGCTACCCTGCTGATCAGCAGTGTGATAGGGAAATTTTAGTTTTCCCCTTCTGCATAAACCTCGTCTCTTTTTCTCTGCTTTGTGAGAGTGTTTTTGACAGGTGGCAACTTAGTTGCTGCAATTGTTCCAGAGATTGCTTTGATATTTGCTCTTTTGTTGTGTTAATAGAACCACTAGTCTCTCTTACTTTGACCTTGCATTATTTCGTCAAGGCTTTCAAGCTCCACATTATTCTGTATAGACAGTCCTAATTTTTGTAAAGCTTTAATTGCAGATTAGTCCTTCCTGCAGCACCGAGAATGATCATGTTTAGGCTATTCTATGACATTTACCAGAGAGAAGGCTAACATTCTTTTTTTCTGGTCATGTAATTGGTCAATATTTGATTTAGTTTGCCCTTGAGTTTCAGTCATGCATCCTGGAACAAGGTCAGATACTTATTTTCTTCTGCATGTTTGGTCCTGTTATTTCTGTGTTGATTTTATGGTTGAGCACCACTAGGTGTGGCCCACTCAGAACTCGTAGGTTTTCTCTTGGTTTCCACAGCACAATGTCCTATTTTGACACATAGTTCATTTTTTTTCTGCCGTTGAAGTGTTTTCTGACAGCAATATTATTTTGGATACTACTGAATATACTAAATATGCTTTTACCTTTATATGAAAACTTAAAGCTTGGAACAGGAAACATCCAAACACTACTGTGAGCCTGGAAATGACGATTCAAGGGAGAACATGGACAGACTTGAGAATAAGAACATTTATGCAGTATCATTTTTATGGCCCCTTTCACATCAAAGTCACTTCTGTCAATAATCACATTACCACCTCAGTCACCTATCACTTCTCAGATCTTAACCACAACCTCTGACTGAATTTTGTGGTGTGTTTCAAGGATGTTTTATAGTTTAATGTTATATAGTAAGATCTTGTTCTCTTCCTTGAATGCTTTCCCTTTAAATGTCTTCCTACCCTTGCTAATACAATTTTGGATGGAGTGGCAAATATTCCTTACAGTACAATGATTTTTTCTCAGTTTAAGGTTAAAGACGGGAGACAGACTGAATTATACTACTAATGCAGGCTTTTCTCTTCTCAACCCGCCTTTAGCATTGTGTATCGGGTAGTTATTCTTATTGTTTATATAAGATGACAATTATTTCTGAATTTTGCTAGATTACTGATCTTGCAGCAAGTTGTTTCAAAATCTAAATGTGTCATAGAAGAAGATAATACTGTTAATCAGATATGAATTTACATTTTAATAATTTAATATTCCTCTTTATCTTTCAAACAAAATCTCACACCTGGAAGTTTCTGTGAAATAGAATTTTAGAAAAGGAAAATAATATTTTCATATACATGCATGTATGTGCAAAAAGTACGTGTCTCAGTCAGATTTATTGTGTGTCAGGCTTCCTGCATCAACAAATGAGTCTGAAATATTCCTTTCTGGGATTGTAAAATCTCCTTCAGGCCAAATCGTGTAGTATACTTATAATTTAAAATGTAACCTCTTGTGGTTTTTTTTGGTTGTTTTTTTCCTTATTTTGTAAGAGATTATAAAAAAACCCACATTGCCCTTTCCCTTCACTTTTATTTCTGTCAGTATTTCTAATCTAAATATTCTTTTGTGTTTTTAAAAAATTAGCAAACAAAAATCATGCTAACAAGGCAACAAATATGCTACCTTATGAAAAAGAAAGAAAAATGCTGTTGCAAAACTGCATTCACTAATATTTATAGAGATCCTACTCAAATATACAAAAAATGTTAAGTGCTTCTTTTGTTATGGGAACATTTATCACATTTCCCTTTTCTATGACTAAAACAATATCTTCATTTTTTCATTAGTCTCACTAAAAAAAATTTTACTTTTGTAGCAAGTTCTAAAATATAATGTGTGACAACAAGCTTGGTCTATAGCAGAGATTTTCCAATATATGTTTCTCAGAATGTTTTTTCCTGTTACTGTTTGCTGATGGAGTCATATTGGTAAAAAAACTTGAATAGATATGGTTGTATTAGCAAAATATTCTTCTTCTTTATGTTATTTTTGTGTGATTTTTTAAATTATTATTATTTTTCAAGAAATTGATGTTAGCTCAATCCATAAAAGAACTATGTTTCCAAGGCAAATTATGTCTCTAGCATAGTAGTTTGCTGCTATAATTCTATTGGCGTGACTATAATTACAGTTCCTTTTGATTGCACACAGTACCTCAGAAGAAAATAGATCTGTGCTGTATTTCTCACATGTTCAAAAGACAAATTTCATAGTTTATATCCACAAATCAGTGGATTATCTCTCAACACAGCAATGAACTAGCTTTTTGCCTCCATCTATTTCAGGCCCTGGCTTTAATAAACCATTAATGACTGAAAAGAAAAACATAAGAAAAACCAAAATGTTAGTTGACCATGAGTTAAAATCCTCAGAAAAATTTTCTTTTTTTAATTCTGATTAGGTACATCCCCAAAGTTCTTGTTCAGTCTTAACCATTTTCTCGACATTACCCTGTAAAAATATAATTTCAGAAAAATAAACTTTTCAATTTATAAGCCTCAGCTCTGATCTTTCTGGAGTTCTTAGGAAAGTAGGGCTCATTTTATTTTGTTAACCATTTTAAAGTCAAATAAAAGATTTTTTTGAAGACATTTGTTTTTCCTCTGGAACTTTTGTTTATTCTCTGGTGAATATAATGAACTCTCATTACACTTTCAAATATACATAAGGTTAATATGAAAAAAAAACAACTATAAGGAATGTGCATCATCATGATAGAGATGAAAAATCTTTTACTAAAGTACAGTTTTATGAATTAAGTTATCTAGAAAAAATCTGAGTTCTGTTAGCATTGCATTAGATATGTTCAGTTTAGAATGGCTTTTTTGGTAGTTTGGTTCTTCTTAAGCCTTGTGAGTCAAGTGTAGATTGCAATATTGGATACGTCTTTTAGAGAACAGGAATTCTTTTTTTTTGGCAACTGTACCTCCTGGGAATGAAGTGATGAGTCTGAGCCATTCTAGTGCTAGAGTCTACAGAAAAAAAGAAGATATTTTAAGCATAATTTCTTTATGAAGTAAAAAAGCTATAAATGTTTGAATGCTTTCTGAGGATGTATTTATAAGATTTGTAAGCAATTAATAGCATAGACAGAAATAATATAGTGTCATGGATAAGACAAGTGCCATTCCTCCATAGATCATTTGGGCCCAGTGAAATGAATATCCACCATGGAATAGTCCTATTAAATACTTACAAATGGGTTAGATTTGAATGCATTAAGACTCATTTGTGTCATCACTGGGCATTACTAACAATGTGTGCATGAAGTATATGTTGTTCAAGAATTCCTTATGATTACAAAGATATGTTTCTTCTTATTTTATTTGGCATTATAGTTTTCTGTCTCATCAGACATCAAATAAAAAACTGTGGAGAATTAAAGGGATGGAATTTAAGATGACTCAAATTTTGTCCTAGTTAGTTCTTTAAAAGCAGATGCAATATTTTAGAGTAAATGTTTAAGGTGTTCCATGACTGAAACACCTTAAATATTTCAGTCATGTTTCCATGACTGAAAATATGTTTTGCATATAGAATTCATTACATACTTCTGACAATTCTATTGAATGGAGTAAAACCTGGACTGTAGCTGAGAAAATCCAAGTGTATTTATACATGTTCCATCATTGGTCAAAGATACTGACAAATATAAGTGAAAAATACATATAAAAACCCACTGCAGTCCCTGTATTGCAAACATATTTAAAAATTTCAGTTTCTTTCTATATCAAAGGCATATATACCTGACCAATTTTCCCACTTGACCTGTTCATTCCATTCCACTTACACAGAAACCATACCCTTGGTTCACATATGTCATTTACACATTATTTGTTTTTTAGATTCCAAATGTTAGTTCAGCTGAGGCACAAATCAGACTTTTATTGCCATCATGTCTTGGACAAAAGCACAGAAAAGGCAAATTTCCAAATTTGCCTAGCCATCTGTTTACATATCAATTAATACAAGCTATAAGACCTTTCTCCCAAACCTCTGCTGTTGTCAGTAAGAGCTTTATCAATTTTAAAATTGAATTGATACATTTATACTTAGTTCATACCAGAGAAATAGTATTGATGGTGTTGGAATACATTCATATAACACTTCACACCTTTGTCTCTCTTCAGCATGTATGCTGGGTCTGAAGCACAGTCTGCAGAACTGGCTGGCACAGCACACCAGTGTCCCAAATAGGAGCAGGTTATTGACCATTGTCCACATAACAGCAGTAGAATTTTTTTCTGGCTAGAAACATTCTTTGAAATCACACTAGTGCAGAGAAAACAGACTTTTTTATTTATTTTTTTTTTTTACCTCAGTTTACAGTTTGAAACATAAAGTTGAGTTAAGACCATAGTGTTGGACTTAGATGTCAGAGATAATTCGAAACACTGATTTAGGTTTAAATTTATTTGTTTAAGTGGGATAATAGTGCCCTCATGACATGGGTCAGCCTACTAGGACTTATGCCTGGCAAAACTGAACAAAATCTGCCAAGGTGGTACAGCTGAAGCTTGCAATGTGAAAATGTTCAAAAAAATCTTCAAGCTTTAAATTTTTTTTTTATTATTTTTTTTTAAATGGTTTGTGGAGCACTCTGGCTCTCTCCTCTGTCAGAGGACAATTTGAAGTTAAAAAAAAAAAAAAAAAAAAAAAAAAAAAGCCTCTTGACATCTTCCTTGATAGGCTGTTGAAGCTTTTCAAATGTAAGAAAAAAATGTTGTGGGAAGGAAAACCCAGTAAAGCTTGGTGAGCTTAGCTGGAGCTTTAAAGAGATTATACCCAAAGTTCATAGGCAGACTTAGAAAAAGTTGAATTTGACTGTTATCTTAAAAAGCTTTTGAAGCAGAGTTCATCAACATCACCACAACTCTCATCTCTTGCAAGCAATTTCATGCAGCTTTAAGTATCAGATAGTATAGCCTGGGGACTCAAGAAAGAATTCTCAGGGCTGCTGTTTCTTTATAGGTTTCTGATTTGGTAGCAGAGTTTACTGGTGCTACACCTAGAAAAAGAAAAGTAGTAGTTAGATACTGAAGATGTGTAAGATATAGTCATTCTCTCAGTGTTGTCTATTATTTTCAGTGGCAGCAAGAGTAAATCTGGGATTATTAGATTTTTTTTTTAGAGCAAACTAAAGGGTTAGGTGGCCCCTGTGATTGGAAACAGCATTAGGAAACTCTCATGCCTCTGTTAAGCATGGTATATTGTCTGCTCAGAAGACAGGTTTTACTGGCACCTCATGGTAGTTTGGTGACTACATGAGATAAACTCTTGGGCTCATTTCACCTTGGTAAAAGGAAAAAACTCAACACCACCATAGCACCTTTGTTGACAGCCTTATTCTCCTTGCCAAGGACTGACTGAATATGGTACCTGAAGTGATCTCTTAACTTTTTTTTTTTTATATTTGCTTTGTGGGTACAAGTGACTGCACAATGTTCCCTTCCAGGGACTTCCAGACAGAAAGTGCTAACATTACTTGCTAAACAAGCTTTTTTTGAAGTCCCCTGTGTTTTGGAAAATGAGAGATTAAGTTCATGGTCTTGATTCACAGAAAGAATGAATAATGTATAAAATAATCATGCCAGTCTGCAGCAATGGTGTGCACTGCCACAAGCTGCCAGACCAGCAATGTAGGGGACACACATGTCATGGATGACAAACTATTATATAGAGCTATATAAGATTAAATTCTTCCAGACTAGCAGTCTATTACTAATGTTAAACAGGTATTTTAAATCAGTTAGGCAAGTCAAAGTTCAGTAGTGAAGATAAATTTGATAATTTTATCTTTTTTTTTTTTTTGCCATGTTGCCTGCAACAAAACTTCAGTACTCAGAGAAAAGATACAGTTTAGACTCATGTTTTGCATTAATAACCCATGCCAATCATTAGAATTTCAGATCCAGCAAATGTGATATGTTTACGCAATCTATTACAAGGAAAAATGTTGAAACAATAAGATTTCGGTGGTTATCTTCACATTGATGAAGTTTATTTATCATTAAAATCAGTGCATAATCATAGCTGGATATATAAGCAAGCTGTCAGGCGCAGCAACAAATCGAAGGAGGCAAGTAATTTTCCTGAGTCTGTACATTTGGCTAAGGAATAACCAGTTATGGTGGTAATCTTTCCAACTGATAATTTTCAATTTATTTTTCAAGTGCAGATTTAAATAGAGAAAATATCTTTGAGCATCCAGTAAAAGGACTAAATATAAAATTACATAACTAATGAAATATCTTATCTCAGAGTGCTCAGAGTACTCATATCTGTATTAATATATTTGAATGTCACTACTAACATGTGATTCAGAAGTCTTAGCTAGCTGGGAATAAAATATATGAATCAATCAGTAGTCTGTCCAAGACAGTAAGATGTCTGAGTTGCAGTATGTTAGATTTATAGAACACAGACCCATTTCTTAGTCTTTATCAAAGGTTTGACTCATACCCTACAAGAGTTAATCATGGCCTAATCCTGTTGCTATTGCAGCCTCTGTAAAGTTCTCAGATTATGACCCTCTAGTGAGAGTCTTTTCACAAGGTGACAGAAAAAAGCTTCCAGATAAGAATAGAAGCAGGATCTGAATGACTGCAGTGCTACAAAAGCAAGATTTCAGATGTTTCCCACTGATTTGGATGAGGATGGTACTTAGCACCTGTGTTGCAGGTTCTTAAAAGAGCAAATGTCTGTAGAAAATTTACTTTGGGGAAATACTCCCTTGAATTACTTATACATAAATCTCAGACACAGGAAGTCAAACTTATTTTAATTCTTGTTGGAAATCAGCTTTCAGCGTGGAAGTATTTTGGCACAGCCAGAAAGGCATCAGAATTGGGTCAGATTGAATGGTGGGTGCCTTGCAGACTTTGGCACTTTGGTGTTATATAGCAAGCCACACACAACACAAAGCTTTTTACTTTGGATCGTGTAAAGTTCAGTTAAATAGACATCTGAACAGCTGTACCATGTTTACTTTGAATTACTTATTGTGGTGGGTTGACCCCAGCCAGCAGCTAAGCACCCACACAACTCCTAGCTCACTCACTTTCCTAACAGAGGGATAGGGAAGATAATAGGAAGAGCAAAACCAAGGAAATTAATGTGTAAAGATAAAGACAGGTTAATAAGTGAAGGAAAGAGAAAAAAAAATAAATCACAACACAAAAAAACATGTAATGCAAAGGCAATTACTCACTACCTCCCACAAGCAGACTGATGACCATCCAGCCTTCAAGCAAACAATAGCTTGAAAAAGAACCTGCTCTCTGTGTCCCCATCCTTTAATTTCCCATTTTAATTACTGAGCATGCTGTTATTTAGTCGGGCATATCCCCTTAGCCAGTTGAGGTCAGCTGTCCTAGTTGTGTCCCTCTCAGCTTCCTGTCTACTTGCTGGCGCAGCAGGGTGGAAAAAGCCTTGGTGCTGTGAAAGCACTATTTTGTGATAGCCAAAACACTGGTGTATTATTGACACTGTTTTAACCACAACTCCAAAACTCAGCACCATATAGGCTTCTGTGGAGAAAGTTAATTCCATTTGAGCCAGATCCAATACGTGTACTGCCCTAGCAGAGATACATAGTTGACCCAGACAATGGCAAAGATGGTAAACCATTTGAAACAGGATAGCTATGACAACATATCAACAGAGACTGAGACTGACAAGTAGATCTTTATGCTAAAAATATAGCATTTTTTTGGGATTATGTATCTGTGGAAGGATTCAGCCTGCAACTCATTTAATTTGGAGTCTAAAAGCACATGATAAAAGGAAATAAACCCATCTTTCTTACTAATGTCTGTGAAACCAAGTGGCCAAATGGTAAACATACCTCAAAGTTTTTGTATTTGATTGGGTTTTATTTTTAAATAAGATTTTAAATGGTGTTTACTAGACACCAAAGTGCTTATTTGAAGTTAGTTCAGCCAATCACAAGAAATGCTGAAGGTAGAGATAGACCAATTTGTCATATATTTTTTGCTCCTGCCATAAGCTGTGCAATTATTGAAAACACCTATTTAGAGCTCCTAAATCAACTCTGAATTCAACCATCATAGAATGATATGTGCATTATAATTATATGTGCATAGTGGGAAAGAGGGTGAATTAATGTTTCTCAATGATGTCAGGAAATTGATAACTATTTGTTCTGTTGGCTAAAGGGAACATCTGGAAGAGATGGAAACTAATACATAAAGATTACTTAATGAGTCAGTGCTTCAAGACACACTATCTCCTCATGGGTATTGAATGTCCTCTTCTCTAATTTAATAAGAAGCAATGTAGAAGCACTTGCTTCAGTTCCCTAGGGAAAGGAGCAGTGACATAAAGATGTTCAGTACAATTATGAAATGAATTGTGCCCAATGACACATTGAGTGGCAAAAACCACAGTGGTGTGGTCCTTCAGAAAGTCACTTCCCCTAGACATCTGAATAGATGAATTTTCTCTCTCCTTCGTGTTTTGTGGCTCAGGGTAGAAATAGTAAATAGTATTCCTTAGATTTCATAAGATTCCTAGATGTCTGTTGGAATCAGCAGTGAGTGCCTTTATATTATGTAAATATGTTTAAGTCCAAAGGTCTTTATTACTAATTTATTTTCCCCAGCATATATTTTTATAATTAATTATGTACACAGATAATCCAGGAAGGAATTTAAAAAGAAAAGTCAAATGCATTTACAAATGTATGTCCATTAGAAGATCTATGTGTAGCAATGGAGAATCACATCTTAGGGTTTGGACAGTGTAGTGTATAAAGATAAACTTATAGTATTAGCTGGTATTCTTTTCAGGAGTGGTGCTGAGCTTCATGATTTTCAGAACAGTGAAGAGACAATTATACCTTAGCAGTTAGTCTTCCCTGAAGATTTTTGTTGCATGCAGAAAATGCACTTTAGTATAAGATTGCACACACCTTGCCAAAATTTAAACATTTCAAACTCGAAGTGTTCCTGAGACACAGAGTGAATAACTCTGGAATTTTCTTTATCCATTGATTATAAAGAGAGTCCAGATTGTACCTTTGTTTAGACTTTTTTTTCCAGATGAATGAAGCTGGGAAAAACAAATCCAATCTCTAACATCTTCCAGTGTAGTTAGAATGAGATCTTTCTTAGGCTGTCTTCATCTTTTTGCTTTCCAGATGGCAGATCCTGTAGGAAGTCTTTGTTCTTGAATAGAGGCATGCTGAGAGGGTAGGAGTTTCTTATATGCTCTTAAAAAATTACTTACTCTGCATTTGTAATCTGTGTGCAACAAAAAGCTACCTGTTTTTTTTCCCCCTATACTTTTATTCATAAACAACTAAGATTTCTAATGAGTTTTTTTAAGAAGTCCTAGTAAGATTAGACAAAGCTGGTCAAAAGACAAATTCAGATTATGTCAGAGCCAAAGTAGTACATAAAGAGTAGTACATAGAGATGTATCATTTGGCAGAGTGAGATACCCTAGGGGCTGAGCACTGGTTAGCGGTGTAGATGATTAAGGTTCTGCTTGATGCTGTGCTGGACTAAAGTAATTAAATAACGCTTTGAAACAGATCCTCTGTTAGCTTAGCTAAGTTTCCTGGCCAACCAGCTGCGTGCAGACACACACTTGCTTTTCTTCATCTAGAAAGAAAAACAGATTTCAGCCAGAGAACAAGCTTGCTTTTACTTCAAAACTCTTAAATGACTGTGTTTCAAACCAAATGCTGATTCCACAACAGAATCATCATCTTAAGGATGGTCCTTTAGAAAGGTCACCTCAGAGCCTGTCTGTGTTTTCATATGACTCCACTGACTAAGGAGTATGAGAAGGCTCTTTCTGCTCTTTCCTTGAATAATGGGATCCTGAGAAATTTCATAGTTAAATTTCCTCTCCTAAATCAGATAATAATGTTTTAAAATGCTGGTATTTCTTGTGGAACAGCAATTTTGTAGATGAGCAGACTGCTAAAAATGCTGTGTTAAGAGGATTTTGCAAGACTGGGTGCAGCAATACACAGCAGCTGTTCCAGTATGTCAGAACAGAAGGATGTTCTCACTACATAGATTCTTGAATCTTGCAGTTATTGCAGTAAAAAAGACATGTATCGAATATGCTTGTGAAAGAAGAAAATGGAATATATGGCATTATCCCCTTTGGAAGTAACATGCGGTTTCAGGGTAAGGTTAAGTATCAACTGCAGTGATAGATTCAAAGAAAAATAAAACCTTAAACCTAGCCCTGATCTATGAAATATATTTTTAGGTATTAAAGGAAAAATTTTTGAAAATAATTTTTGCTGTTCATAACTCCTATATAAAAATTACTCAGAAAACAGGATTTATAAGGATTCAAAGATCTCCTAAGATCTGCACATTCTTACTCTTGTAGCACTTAGTGGCTTCTTTTCCCTGTGCAGTACATCTTGAGGCTTTCTGTTTTTGTTCCCTTTCCTCCTCTACCAAGTGACCTCTTCTTAGCTGTTTAATCCTCTATCAGCACATTTCTTCCATGCTAGCTTTCTCTTCTGCTTCTCTTTCAGAAACACTTCTGTAGCCTACGGATGTATCGTAATTTGGCATATTATGTACTTAAACTGTTTTATCTTTGCATTGTGTTGTAAAGTGTTGTAAAGTCCTTGATTCAGAGACAACTTTTACTGACATGCAGCATCAGCATGGTGCAACCAAGTCTTTAAAAGTGACTACTAATTTTTAGGCATTCAAACACACAATTAATAGACTTCTGAAAGAGAGGATGCTGAGCATCATATTAAAATGTATCAGCCTGAAAACTACTGGTGTGAATGTTGATGACAATGATAATTGCTGGAGTTCTGATGATCGTTGTGCTTATTCTGCACTAAGACAGGAGGGATTTTTGTCACAAGGAAACAAAACTCCAAGGCTTGGTTTTTCTGGAAGGCTCAGGAGCAAATCTCAGATCACAGCAGAGCTCAGAGCTCAGCTCTTTTATCCTCAATGGTGAGCCAAATATATTTTCAGTATATTATTAGGCTTACATTTCTTGTCCAAAAAATAGGATTGATGCCTATGTTCTCAGACTTCTTACCTGTAGGCAGTTTATCTTACATTGCAGTGGTTTTGCTCTAAAGTCCAAAGAGTTAAAGAGACAAAACCATTCACTTTTTATGCTGGGAGTGGGCTCTACACTTTTTATGCTGGGAGTGGGCTCTGCTGGCTTATGGTTTAGGAGTCTGTGAAGAATAAGTGAAAGCAAAATAACATATTTTTGCAGCATGTATCAATCTTCTGGTAGTCTTTGATCTCTTTGAGGGTATTCATGTTCTAAATGACTACCACACTTTCATAGCAATAACTGAAACCTGGATTTAAAATAATTGACACCAAAGGGAAAACATATTAAAAGTAGTAATCTCTATCCACCGCTTATTTTTTTTTTCCCAGTGCCAACATTAAAGGCAAACTAATGCTTATTTTTTTATTGAAAACTAGTGATTTAGCCAAAGTAAAGACATTATATTATGAAAGCAGACATGTACACACTATTAACAAGGAAGACACCTAACAAAAATTTAAGAAAATAATAAAATATTTTTGTCAATAAGAAGTTGACTTGAGCATTTTTTTCATTATTTACTTAGAAGACTTTTCTTTCTCAGTTCAAAGCCATAAGTGAAAATGAAAAAAAAACAACGAAAAAAACCCAACCCAAAAAAACCCCAAGCCCCCCTGTAACATACATTGTGCCCAAGTAAGGCTTCCGAAAGTCCGCAAGTAATATGTATTTACCTCTTATAAATTTGACTTTTGCAAAACTAGCTGAGGCTTTGTGTCAGCATCATTTCTTCTTTTCCAACCTGGGATGAACTTTTGATTAATACAGCCAGTATGGGAAAAAAATGTGGATGACTAGCCTCTACTCATTTATATGGGTAGCTTTTACAACAGAAGAGGGTATTATTCTGGGATTTATTCTTACAAGCTCTGCTAAATTTCATGGGCCAGATCACATCCTCCTGTGCAAAAATTAAAAAAAAAAAAAAAAAGGCAGCGTGATGCCCAAAGTTAATCATAATAGTATGACATGCAAGAGGTGTAGATGCTAAATGAGGCAAATCTCAATAAATTCCCTGCCTAAGGGAGTTTAGGACAGTTTCTCAACAAATTTGGGGCCATAAGGAATCTCAGATCCTCTGTGGATTTGTGGAACTGACAGAGTCACCTACACTGGGACTGAAGATTTCCTGGCTGCTCTGTCAGCTTTGGAGGAGGAACCTCTCCTTCATGGGCTCATCCTTTTCATAACAAGATGAGGAAAACATTGAGAGGCATCGCCAGTGTGTCAGAATTCCTTTAAAAATAAATACTGATATCATCAGTGTTCATCTCCAAAGATAATTTCTTCATAGGTATGTCAGAGGGTACTGAGGTGCTGGGCAAATTATTTTTAGCTTTTCCCCTTTATGTACTCATCCATACTTACTTGAAATCATGATCATTTAGGTGGCAGAGTTGTCATGTAAGAACAAAAATTCAAAGCCTTTTACATAAAACTAATGACAGAGAATTGAAAATGGGATAGAATGTAATTAAATCACATCCAAATTAGAAAGTAATTGGTAGGTTTTTTTTCATAGCTAATGCCTAAATTTCACTCCTCTAAAGGAAAAGTCAGGGCCCCTAATATTAGCACTTGACATAGAAGCTTGTACCTCAGTTGAGATCTTGCTTCCATTTTTATAGGATATTCTTTACCCTCATTTATACTTTGGCCACTGCAGCCAAGAACAAGAACAGCCTGTTAAATATGCCACAAAAGAGATGGTTGGCCCAGTCTTCTTGGGAAGGTGTTCTGGGTTAAGCCAGTTATACCTGATCAGCCATTGCACTGTTTTTAAATTCACATACGCCTCCCTCACTGATTAAAAAAACCAAAACGAACCCAAACAATTAAAGTGAGTATCAGAAGAAAAATGTTTATTCAGGTTACAATTGTTGGAATGGGGGGCACAATAAACCATTTACTTCTCATTGTCATCGCCATATTACAAAACATTTGAAGTTCAGAAACACCCACAGATTCACACATTGAGCCTTTTTTTTTCACTGGTGTAAACAGTATTAAAGCTCTCTTAGTGGTCGGAGATGTGATATTTGGCTCATTGTCTCTCTACTGAGATGTTAACAACAAAGAAGAAAAAGGAATAAACTTCAAGGTAAGTTTTGAGAGCTTTCCAAAGAAAAAAGTGATTATAACTTCTCCTTTTGCAAGGGGTCAGTTGTTCATTGAGGCAGTCTCTGAGGGTGACATCACATTATTATAACAATTTGTCACATAAATTAAAGCCATTTAGCCTGTTATTTAGTGTGCAGCTGCAGAACTGATGTGTTTCATTTTATTTTTAATGTGTTTTTTTTACAGATGGGAAAAAGAAAACTCATATGAAGGAAAAAATCACATCAGAACTCTCTAAAGATGTTGCTTATGATAGAAACTGTCTCTGGCAGGAGGAACAATAATATGAACAGATCAAAGTACTCTCCTTTGTTACATATATCTTACTCGTTGGCTTAAAACACAGCAGTAGAGAGATATCTCTTTACACAGCCTTCTTATTTTCTTTAAATCTGTTCCGTTTTTCTGAAAATATGCTTTCCCTAAAACAGGTATAAGAGCATTTTTGCAACCACAGGAGCTACTTTGTCTGCCATGACCATAGACAGTGTCTTGTTAATTATTAAATAACTTTATTTCTATTTTTATATGTTAGTGATACTACTATTTTATAAGTTTATACATTTTGCTTCTTATATTTAAAACATTTGACCGATCTACCAGGAATAAGTAACAATATCAACAAGATAGATGGTCATATGGAAAATAGCTGCTGGAGAAAGGCAACAGTTTTATAAAATATTGTAAGATGAAATCTGAACAGCTCTGTTCCACATTTGAATCTAGCTAGAAGTTTGTTTCAAGAAATTCTGTTCTAATTTTTATCCCTTTCTTGCTTTTTAAACCAGAGTGTTTATCACCATACTGTGTTAGCCAGAGGCAGTATTTCTATCAAGATGATAAAATGGTGTCCTAGCAAATCTATCAATAGTTTTGATACATACTACACACTACACAAATGTATGTGCCTGCAAAACTATCTGCTCCTGAATTTTCTCCCTATTTCTATATTTGATGTTTATTTTGAGTTGATGACCTTCTAGTAACCATACCCTTCTCATAATTTTTGCTTCCTTTTTAGTTTTGTTTCATACTGAAATATCATTTTTCATTCCTTCTTGTTTTTCCTTTAGTCTCTTTGCTTTCAATTGTTTTTCTAAATTATACCTCAGTTATTTACTGTCTCCTCATTAAAACTCTATAATTTTTTCTATTTCCAAAGAAGGGCATCTAAATGTCAGAGAATAATAATAATACTGGATTGTTCTTATAACAATGTTCATGTTTCCTGTTATTCAACTCAAAGCAATTGCTATGTGGACATAGTTTTATAGCTGAAGACTCTGAACAAGTCATTGGCTTCCAGTTGGACTCTAATATTACTTTCAAACCTGTCAGCTCCATTTGGCATCGTCAACCCTGCAGAAGAGTAAATGCACAGTATTTATCAGTTTTATCAAAACACACATACACAAACAGGCATGTGATGGAGTCATCTTCCATGGGCAGCAGAAGATGGATTATATCACAGGGTGCAGGGGGCAGTTACAAGCAATAGTGTCAGGCTGATGGGATCATAAGCAGAACGTTTGTCTCTGGCAGTTGGTGGAGTGAGCTTGGATTAGTTGTGAAGTCTCATTGTTTTGTACTTTGGCAATATTATCTGATGGCTGGGAAATTCTGAACTACCACACTGTGATTGCAATTCAGCATAATCTCATTTTTCTACTGCTGAAACTGACACTGAGTATGGGGAGACCTCAGACTGGAATTCAGCCCTAACTGTTCCTCATTTATGTCTATTCAAATACCGTTTTGGAGATATTTTCTGAGATTATTCATGTCCCATCAGCATTTCACTGAAGTGTTGTCCCTAGTCTGTTTAAGAAGATTTTCTAGTGCCGAATGGTAGGAAGTAATGTCAACCCTGACAGAAGAAGAACTCAGCAGGGAACATCTTAGCACCCTGTCAAGGCATCTCTGCACCTTTTTATCACAGCACAAGAGGAAAACATAGCTTTGTAATGATGACTCACTGGTTTTGTGCAGCTCAGATGAAAAGAGCATCAAAAATATTACTCACAGCAACTAGCTGCCCCTCTTTTTGCAGGGACTACTACAACTTGAGGCAACTGTTTTTCAAGAGAGACTTGTGCTGTTAGAGAAGGGGCCTAGCTCTTCCTTGCACATTTCAATGTTCTTAGTTGAAAGAAAGCAGAATTTTTATACTTCTTTCAGGTTTTCTCATCATCTCCTCTCCTATGATATGGCTGTCAGAAATATGCTTTCCTCAGAAATTTCCTTTTGATTTGAACTAATCTGGCAAATCAGATTTTAAACTCCAAAATTAAATTACTCAAATTTGTTCATCTAGATGCTTAATGGAATTATATTGTGACAGATATGAACAAACTAGACCTTCTAAGTTTTGCATAAAAGAAAGAAATAGATGGATTCAAATTCTTTCTGATTGGTCACAATGTGAAGAACTGTAATCTGTTAGTCTTTCTCACAAGTCTTTTAAACAATCAATGTTTCCTTCCATTCACACTAAGAAAACAAACTTATATTTAAACTACACTCGAGTTAAATATTTTTTATTTAACCTTCCAGTGAAAATATTTATTGAATATCATTTAAACATTTAAATTTATAACAATAAATAATAAAAACCTGTATTTAAATAATGTTAAATTTGTGACACAAATTAACTCAAGGCAAGCAACTCCAAACTCAAGTTGAAAATATATTGGTATTTGTATTTAATTTAGAACAAAATAAGCCAAGAATAATGGTATAGTCAGAAAGGGTCATGGAAGGTACAGGGATGATAGTAGAAATCTGAGTACATTATAACTGTTATATTTTAAGTCTTGTTTAATTTTAATTATTAAATATAGTCACAATAGCATACATATGGAAGAAGTATCTTCTTTAACTCTTAAAGCTTTAAGAAATTTAATTTCTTTGACCAGATATGAAGAGTATTGGCATGTGAAAAACTAAGCACAAAAGTCAAGTCATCTATTGGTCAAAATTTGCTGTTTTGCTAAAGCGGAGATATTTTATGAAGAGATAGTTGGTTTCATGGCATTTTCAAAGGAAGGTAAAGACAAGGGCAACTAAGGCATGAGAAACAGCTTCAGATCCTTATTACATCTTATTTGGAGTAATTTAGGGGAAACAGTTTTATTCTAAATCAGAAAAGGCAGTATACCCACTTGCCATTATTTATGTCAGTATCTTAGCAAATGGACTAAGAACTTACAAAGGACACATTTATCTAAAATAAAATAATAATTAAAAAATCTTATATTATTACACAATTGGAAGAGAATATGTTACAACCTTGATGCTTGTTATAGTAAAGAATTATCATTTTCATTACAGGTGTATTCCAAAGGCATTTTTCTATATTCCATACAACATAATGACTCACAGACAAGCTCCTGTTGATGATTTAGTTGCTCACACATCCCCACCTAGATTATGTCACCTGCTTTTCAGCTGCTGCATTTGAAGAGTACAGATGTACCCTAATTCCTGTGCAAATCCACCAGGTGCATGTATGCATTTTGAATATTGTAGGATGTCTCAAGTGAGACTAGACACCTGCCTTTAAGCATCCTCTAAACAGTTTAATTCTACAGCTGAATACATCCACTACATCCACTTTCAATATTCCACTGGTTTAAAAGGAAATATCCAGGTTAGCTAGTCTTTGTAGACAAAAATAAGGAATAAGGCTGCATTTCTGAGGTGGGTCCCTAGAACTGCTCAGGGTATGGATGGAAAAATCAGTTACGACTGATTCACCTGACCTGAAATAGCAGAGAATTTGTTTTAGATAAGTTAGCTTAGTTAGGTATATACTAACCATGGTATTATCTAGTGAATAAACTTTTTGAACTAAATAAATGAACAACATTTAGTGAAGAATGGTCAAACTTTTGGATGTAAAAAGCTACTCAAGATTGTTCTGTTGAAATAGTTCCTCATTCTTCCCCCAGATACTCTACTGAGAAGAAGGCCAGAATGAACACCTGTATCCTTCCAAAGAAGCCTTTGTGTATATTCTGCTCATTCCCTCTCCCTCTTCCCTGTTTTCTGTGAATTTGAGATTTAGTCTGAAGATAGGAAACTAGCCTGGGTTGCAAATATGCATAGAGTTTATTTGAATACTACTGAAGCTGAAGCATTCACCTGAGGGATGTTTCTTACACTTGCAGTTTTCTGATTATGATTCATTCCTCTTGCTACTGTCAGTAGAAGCTACTCTGAGATGAAAGATGAAAAGGAAGTAGGGACCATATATTTAATCCACAGTTCCCAAAGCATACTGAAGATGGGAGAAAAGTCAAATCAAATAACTTGACTGATATTAAGTCAAAAACTTTCTCTTTTTTACCCTTCTTTTTCTTCCACTCCCTCAGCTGGGATATACTGACCTAGTACACACGTGGATAATAGATCTTACATCCAGTTTGATGGATGTTTGATGGAACATCCAGTTTGATTACATTTTATTATAGAAACTAGATAAGAACATAAGACCAGCATACTAATCAATCAAATAGAGACTCCTTTTAGCTGACATAGCACAAAAAGTATTTATGAATACTCTCCCATGCTTGGAGAGGTACTTTTTTCCAAATCACAAATATTTTATCTAAAGTATTTGAGGAATAGTGTATTGTCCTGGAATACATACTCAAAAAACCTTATGTCAAAAGAGTATTATTAAGTTTGCAAAGGCAAACTCTTTAGCATTAAAGAAAGCTAGTTGCCTCTGCAACGTCAATTAAGATCTGTTAATTTCCTATCACTGTAGTTAAAGTGATCGCATTCTACCTTTTTCCATGGGACTCCTTTCTTGTCTGATACTCAGAGTACATGAGTATCAGATAAGGCCATGCATTAGCCAGTGGCCTTTGTTCAGGTTCTACCTGTGGAGAGATGTGGACTTCTTCTTAAGGTAATCATGAGTATGCTATCATAGGACTTCTCAGACAGCTGCAAATCTACTTCCATATATCCTTGCAAGACCATGGAAGAGTATTATAAATTTTAAATAAAAAATAATGTATACATTGAAAAGTAAATAGTAATAATAATAATAAATTCATTAATCACATATGATATGATGGAGTAAGTGATAGTAGCTTTCTTACCAGACTTTTTACCATGCAAACAAGCCTCCTTATTTGTCGAATTGAGTCTTTGGAATAAATTGTACAAAGAATGCTAATACCTTGTAGAAAGTAATAGGCTTAACTAAATGAAATATACATCTAATATTTAAAGGATCTGTTATAACCAGTGAACGAAGTTTCTGAAAGCTCATGGAAATTGTGTTGTACTAAAATTAATCAAGGGTTTTTTAGCTGAGTGCTGAGCAGCAGAAAGTGAAGACCATGACACTGAATTGGGAGCCTTGAAAATGAATTCTGTTGATGGATCTGCAAGTGATTTGCTTTCTGACCTCCTCATCCACTTTTCTTTTAGTATGTGACAGTTTAGGGGTTTGTTTATTTAATTATTTACTTATTCTGTGTGTATGAGGGGAAGAATTATACCTTGATAAATCTTTGGTCCATGCTTAACCAAAATGGGAAACTATACAGAAAAACAGAAAATAAGGAAAAAAAAGTTATATTTAAACCTCATCTTTTTAATAAACCCTGTGACAAGAACAGGAATTATTTTATTTCATGCATTTTTAATATTTCATTTCTAATTTCTGAAATCTCCAAGCTCTTATTTAAACTATGACTAATACTGATAGAAACCTGTCTATAGGACTTGCAATCATTAAATTTTATCCTTAAAGATTAAGCTACTTTGGTACGGATTTCCCACAGCATTAAAAATGTGACAGTCTTGGTCAAATTGCACCCTAACTAGCTTTAAACAGAGTACAGAAATTCCTGTTAGCCTCAGTCTCCAAAGCAGAGGCTGTTGCTATGGCTCATCATATCCTATTCAACCTAGATTTACAGGTAGCTCATTAGCTCTTCTGGTGCCTACCCCCCTTTAGGAACTAAATCTCGTCCAAAACCTCTGAAAAGCTGAGCTCAAATCCTGGACTATATAATGCTGAATTTAACTGAACAGTTCCAGCAGACTTATCTCATCAGTCTCTAACAGACATTTTTTTTTTTTTTTTCTAATCCAGCTGGGGACAAATCTAATGATAAATCAATGTCCTCTTCTAGACTGAGCTCTAAGCTATGATCACAGAATCACAGAATCACAGAATGTTAGGGACTAGAAGGGACCTCAAAAGATCATCTAATCCAATCCCCCTGTCGGAGCAGGAACATATGGTTCTATGATCAGGTTCTATGATCAGGTTCTATGGTCAAGTTCTATGATAGAACACAACGAAAGCTTTTTTTGTAGCACTTAGGGACATGATTTAGTGATGGACTTGGCAGTGTTAGGTTAATGGTTGAACTCAATCGTCTTAAAGGTCTTTTCTAACCTGAATGATTCTGTGATTCTGCTATAAACCTAGTTTTAAACTTCGTTTGTATCTCCAGTGGGTCCTCTATCTCTGAATTGTTTCCTAGTATGGTGAGGTTAAGTCTAATTCCTGAAAGTCGTTCTAGCTAATGTCTCTCTTCAATTTACTTAGCAAACTCTGAAATCCATGCACTTCAGTACTAGTACTAGTGTAGTGGATTTTCCCGGCCTGAACTAAAACTCCCTCTGAACCCTGCCTGAACTTGGTAGCCAAGCATAGCCTAATGAGATTCAAAACAATAAAAAACCCAATAACTTGTTGTCAGTTTTAGCCATTGTCCCCAAATCCCTAACTATTCTCCTGCTTTTCTCTGAATCTTCTGCCTTTCTCTGTTCTATCCCTAACTCTAGCTCAGGCTCTTAGGAGTCTGGAGTTTACCTAGTCTATTGAGCCTTAGCCAAAATCTTGACCTCATATTTAGACTCAAGATTGACCCTTGCCATCTCTGGAAGTTATTTTATTGAAGGACAACCAAATAGGACTTTTTTTTTTTTTTTTTTTTTTTTTAACTGGAATCTGCTGGTTTTGCTGAAAGATATTTAAGGTAGATCTTCTGCAAGAGGTGCTGTAAGAGACCCTAAGTGTTACAGTTTTCAGTATTACAGCATTCAACTTTTTGACATTTATTATTCCATTCAGTTTACCAGAAGGTGAGCCATACTAGTGTTAAACATGGCTCTCAGATGGGATACTTCAGTCAGATGAATGTTATCTGCTCTGTAAGTCCTGATGAACTGCAAAATTACTAAGTCCGTGCAGTACAATGTTAAGTTGGTTCTTTAAACCTCTGTTCCCTGAAGTGAAGGCACTTAAGGGCACACATGTCTAAGAATGTGTGTTAGGCAGCTAAACTTTGGTGTTAAAGGTGTAACTGGTTTCTTGTCTCCTTTGTGATTCTGGAAAATGCTTTTTAACTGTTGTAGAGGTCAAAGACCAATGTCAGGGGCTTATGGATGTCATTTTGAGGTGGGACCTCACCACAGTGCTGTGTTTCCAAGCAAATAACTGTTTTGTGACATTGAAGGACAGCTTAAAATTTTCTTATATTTTCAAGCACTGGAGCCTTTGCTGACTGCTTAAACTGATTGTTCAGACATTTGAGAGGTATGAGTCTCCTCATAGAGATAATTTCTTTGTAACTGAGCTCTAGTCTGCATGATTTGTCTTCCTTAGTATATTTTTTACCTCAAGGATTTTGTCTTGTCAGTATATATCATAAAAGAGGTTCAGGGCAAAGACAGCAATTCTATGTATGAAAATCTCTGAAATACTTATTTCCTAACTGTTACACATGTTGCTTTGGTCTGTTCTGAGTGACTGTTGTGCAGTATTAATCTCACTCAAATTGAAATATGACTATATGTATATCTAAAGCATATTGCCACACACGTATGTGTGCAAGCGTGCACACTCATAAACACATCCTTTTTTACACAAACTACCACGCTCTGAACTGATTAAAACAGTGTGTGGCAAACTCTCACTCAGCTGCTGTAATAAATGGACATTCCTTTTAAAAACTGCAAATGACATAGCTTTGTAACATAAGAGGATTTCTAAGTCTTGTACTGATATAAAATGTTTTGATGCTATTGATGTAGGTGTGTGTGCATTGAATAGTATTGTCCTGAATGGGGTTAGTTTGTAGAAAATCAAGACACTCTGTACTACAAAGCATCAAAGCATCGACTCTTTCCGATTGAGCATGTGGAACTGTACATGTGGATTTGCACCCACTCAATCTGTGGCTGCATTATTCACAACACATGATTACTGATGATTGTTCTGATGAAACTTGTCACAGGACTATTGTGAATCATCCGCTTTTATAGCAGCACAGTTTGTAACCCCTATATGGTGGGAAGACGAATAGAAAGAAATGGTGTAAAGCTGATGTTTGGCTTTTTTGTTCAGTAAATATTTCTCAGTATTCACTCTAATGCTGCAGTATATGCAATTAAAACAGAAACTCTCTGAAACCCTTTCTGAAAATTAGGCCCATTTTATTATTTACATTTAGTTTGTTTCAATCATAAAGTCATAAAATTCAAAATATTGCACTGGTTCTTATTTTATCTTTTACCAGGATTACCCTATTTATTTATCACTTCACTAGTCTGTTAGTGGTAGAGGTTTTGTAAAGTGATGGAGGACGGTATCAGGAGTTATAGCTTATTCTTTTTTTTTACACTTCCTGAAGTCCTATGATATTCTGCATACAGAATTATAGTTGCAGTCTACTTTTTAGTGTCATCTGTTACTTATTTGCTGTGTGATGAATACTGCATATTAGCTATTTTAGGAACCCCTTATTCAACTTAAATGAAAAGATTTTCCTTTTTCTTTTTTTTTTTTTTTATTATGATATATTTACCAAGAAAGAATCTATTGAGTTAACTTAAACAAAGCATAATAAAAAAATAAGGAGGAAAAATATATTCTGATATATTTAATAGTTGTGATGTGAATCATCTGAAGTAGACTTGTGGGAATATTCAAAAGAGTAGAGCTGAATATATATGTAAATGGTTGCTGAATGAGGGCCTGAAATGTTACAAAATATACTTGGAACTCTATAGGTTAATTCCTCTAGGTACAAACTTTGAAAAAGTAAAATAGCCATTTCTCATATCTCTGTCGATATTCTTCTTGTCCATTAAGACCACTGCTGATTCTTAATACGAATCTGATATCATCTTGAATTTTAGTATTCTTCTTTCAGATATGAGATTCAAATATCTAGAAAGATAATTTTGATGTAATCTGAATTAAAAAAATATTTTTTAAATTAAAAAAAATGAATAGGCTGCTACAGGAATGTCTGTGATTTTTGCAAAAATTTGTCTGAGCATGCAACATGAAAAATTATTTTGAAGCATCTTGGTAGTGCCTTTGCAGACATTTCTGTGGTTGTTATGAAGTGGCACATGAAGTAGCCTTAAAATAGCTTTCACATCCACTATTAAAATGAAAAAAAAAAAGCTAAAATAAGAAGTATCTTATGAAATTCTAGGCACATCTTCTTTGTTAGAATTTTAGGTTAGGATGTTCTCCAGTCAGTTCCATTTATTGTGGGGTGACCTCAGAATGCATGAACTGGTTTTCTTTCATCTGAAGCTAACCTGGAAGATCTTATAGAGGTATGGATCAGGTTAATACACTCCAGTCACAAATGGTCATAGACCCCACACTAGCCATATGAGAGCGAGTCTGAAGTAATTCCCCTGCCACAGAACATGTGTGGCATGGATGTTGGATCTTTGTCACCAACTACCTCATTCCATGGATCAGTACATAACATACTGGGCCATGCTATTTGCTAATTCAGATGCTGCCTAACATGCATCTGTACTAGTGTATTTTTTGGTCTAAGTCTTCTAAAATGTGAATCATAGAATCATAGAATGGTTAGGATTGGAAGGGACCTTAAAGATCATCTAGTTCCAACCCCCCTGCCATCAGCAGGGACATCTTCCACTAGATCAGGTTGCTCAAAGCCTCATTCAGCCTGCCTTAAACACTTCCAGGGAGGGGGCATCCACAACTTCCTTGGGTAACCTAAACAGAACTGATACTAGTAACAGTTCTGCTTTCAGGTCAGGCTTAAATACATAAGTAAAACACCAAACAGGTAAATTAAGCAAAATTAGAAGGTTCCGTAGATACATAAACAATATCAGTATAACATGCTTAAACAATATAGTATAGGAAAGAGTTCACCAATGATGGACTACATATTTAGAACATAGTTTTATTAATAATAGATGCAGAAAGAACAGAAGAAGAAAGAGGTGCTTTTCTGTAAAAACAAGTTTTCGAAGCAACCTATGTGAGATTTTTGAAGAAATATAGATGGACTGGGAAATTAAAGCTTGAAATTAAAAAGGGAGTAAATTGACAACAGAAATTTGCTATACACTATCTCATCAGAAGGAGCAGCATGACAGGATGACAACAGAAATCACAAGTGAAAATTGTCCAACCTCCACTCCCAGGCACAGCTATTTAGAGTGAGTAGTAAACATGCACCACTCAATATGATGGATAACTCTGTTTTCATGTTTATAATAACGCCCTTGAGTGGGCTAATCGTTGCTCTGAGAACATGCCAAACTGCATGTGCTGTCTCATTTTCATGGGAAGGATATAATGTGCACAAGTTCTTGATATTGCCACCATCATTATGAAGATCAGTGTAACAGTATGACTGTGTGAGTCCTGGCAAGAGAGAAAGATTCTTTGCAGTGCTTAAACGCATATGCATATATGCACATACATGCATATCCTTGTTCTATAGTACTCCCAATCTAAAAAGTATTACATTCTTCTGATTTCTCTATAAGGTAAAAGAAATACTATGACCGTTGATCAAATCTAAAAGTAGTATAACATGGGAATACAGTTCACAGAAATGGCTAATGATCAGCCTGAGTAATGGACCAGAAAAGGAGTGGTCTAAATACCAACTTCCTTATCAAAGATTTTATGAAAGTACTTAAGTAAACTAGGAACAGTTATATTTTTGCAGAACCTGTACACGTCTAGGTCACTGGTCTAATTTCAGTCATCTAAAATTTGACATCTAATTTCAACGTATTCATTTTGGTTACTCCTCTAAAGTCAGTGAAGAAAGAAAGAAAAAAAAGCCTCTGGAAGTTCACTTATCCTAACTCTCTGAACTACTGAGATGTTTAGAGTGTCCTGAATCACCTTTGGGACTCCTTATTTCTCTCTATAACTAAAAAGTGGCTTAGAAAACTGTGTATACTAGATATTTTTTTTGTTTAGAAGGCTGAAGTTATTTGAGCTTAAAATCAATAAAAAAAGCCTAGCATCTCCAGAAAGCAAACCATTTCACCCTCAAACTGACATAAACTAGACGAATGATAGGTTGAGACACTATTTTAGAATATGCACCTATCTTTTTAGAAAGTAGTGGAGGGATCCATATGACCACCTCTTGACTACAGAGATTGGCACCTGAGGTGCGGTTCATTTAATCTGAAATGAGTTGTCTAAAATATTTCAGATATTTTCTGCCCTATAGCACCAATTTCCTTTTATGTAAGGAGCCTCAGGACAGTACTTTGCATGCAGGAATCTGTGTTGTGGGAGTTTCAAGTTAGGCAATATAAGTCAGCTTCTGAAAATTCAATCCTTGTCACCTAATTACAAGCAAAGGACTTAATATAGTGTTATCAAGAATAATAAATAGCTATTCATGCCTTCTTTGTTCACACTGGATATATGTAGGCAAGTAATTTCAAGTAATTTCAGCTATTCACCAGTAATAAGAACAAGATTACTGGAAGCAAAGTTTACATTGCATTACAACAGGTTAGTCTTGTTGAGATGGGAGAGGGAAGAAATACTAAAACTGATGGGACTCATCCTGTTACTAATTTTGCTTCGTGACTACCACATGTTAGACCACATGACAGAAGAACATCTGAATCACTGTGGTCCTCAGCAATCTAGGGAACAGCAAAATCTGGCACTTTGCTGAAGCTTACAATATTGTGTAAAGACAAATAATTGAATGCAGTTCGTAGATGAGGAAGTTGTTTCTCTGTCTTGCCTTTCAAGGCTTCTCAGAAATGTCATTTTAAGTAGGACATAGCTAAAAGTAGAAGGGTAATCAAAGGAATGGCTTTTAATGGCTGAAAAATCCTCACATTCTACTGGCATTTGAGAAAAGCAATTTCAGAAAGAATTTATCACAAGGGAAAGAAATATGTCTAAAAACAAGGGAGAAGTAAATAAATAAGTGCAAGAAAATAAGGAAATTTTTTGTTTAGGAGAATTTGTTGATGATTCTTCTCCCTCTCTGAAAAGTCCTCTTTCTCTTTGTTTTTGTAATCTACCTGAGTGATTGCACAGTGTTTGTTAGTGGAACATGTGGTGACTACTTGAACCTGTATATACAATCATGCAGAATCCAGGCAGACAACCAGTCATCACTGCCGTGGTGGTTTAACCACAGGTAGACCATGCAGTCCTGCACTTCATTCCCCTCACCTGGTGAGATGGGAAGGGAATCACAACAAAGGGGGCACAGGATTAGGAATGAAGGACAGGGACGGCTCACTCACCAGTTATGGTCATGGGCAAACCAGACTCGGCTTAGGGAAGAAAAATCAATTTAATTTGTTGCCATTCAGCCAAGTAACGCAGTGAGACACAGCAACCACATCCTAAGACACCTTCCCCCCACCGCTCTCTTCTTCCCTGTCTCAAATCACTTTGCTCCCGATTTCTCTACCTTCTTCCCCTCTAGTGGCAGAGTGGGCAGGGAATGGGGGTTTCAGTCAGTTCACCTCTGCTGCTCTTCCCAGCATGAAAATCCAGGAACGAAGTGTTCCAAAGCAAGCTTCCCATGGAGTCACAGACCGCTTTGGGCTCAGCTCCCAGCTCCGGCATGGGGACATCCACAGGCTGCAGACGGGCCTCCAGTCTAGCGCACATCCTCACTGCCTGGTTCTGGGGGTCCACCCCTGCTCTCTGGCGCTGAGCATCCCTCAATTTCAGTCACACTTGCCCCCAGGCTCAGCTTTCCTGCTCCAGCGTGGAGTTCTTCATGGCCTACACATGGGTATCTGCTCCACTGTTGAAGCTCCATGGGCCGCAGGGACCTCCTTTGCCTTCTACTCCATGCAGTTGAATTGGGTGTCTGAGGTTCTCTGTCCTCCCCCTCCTCCTCCTTCCTCCTGGTAGCGAAGCTGTCTCTTTGTTTAGGCCAATGGTCTTCTTTTGTCCAGGTCAATGGCCCCTCCTCCAGGTTCTCTCCACCTTCTTTTCAAGACAGTCCTTCCCCTCACAAATATGGATTCACAGCAGCATTTCTCTATTGCTAATTGGTTCAGCCTGGGCTGGGGCGGGGGGTATGCCTTGGAGCCAGGGAAGATTTTGCTCTCACAATGTGGCCTCTTCTCCCACTACCAAAAACTCCCCAGCTGCCCCCCCCACCCCCCAACACAACTGCACACTGAAATGTTTCTGAAAATGATTATTTGATGTGACCATTTTTCTTCTGGGCCTTTGTTGCTGCTCTCAACAATCAACTTAACAAAATGACCAAGGGTATATTACTCTCTGGGTATATATGTCTGCTGTTTTGCTGGATATCTGCTGTATAATATGTCCTTGGGCATGAAAGGGTGTAAAACCTGACAAGGACTACAATATGTACACATTATAGAAAAATTGCTATTTCCTTAACCCTTCCATGGTCTGCTCAAGTATAGCAAGGAATAAGACTTTGTCCTTAGTAAAGATGTAATAATAACAAAAAATAAATAAAAAGGGTGGTAAAGATTTTCACACTCTGGGACCTCAAGTTTTGCTCTATCCAGATCAGCAAAACATTTTTACTATTTGAGTCTTAACAATAAAAAGTACGTTTTGAACATAACATTATGTTCCTAGAAATGGAATTGAAATGAAAGTGAAGTTTTGAATTTGTCAAGTGCGCTTATTCTTCCTTTGAGCATACCTAAAGTATTCCTTCCACCTATCCTTGTGCATAATTACCATTTACAGCAATAACCTGATATGGCTTTAGGGAGACTAATTACAAAGAGTAAACACAATATGATGGTTAGAGGAGCTTCCTTGTTTCTTGTCATTCAAGGCCTACTTTAGGTCAGAAAATTTGTTTCATGTTGTTATTTTCTTGCAGTCCCTTGATGACAACTATACCTTTGTTTTTCAGTGGGCTTTAGCTGCCTAGACTCTTGGACTTTGTCACTTATTTTAATGAAACTATGTTTTCTGGCTGAGAGAAATCATATTAGCATCTTTACCCTGTGCTCAAAGAATGGTCACGTTTCCTTTTTCATACCATATTGAAGAGAGAACGAAAAATCAAATATACAGACTTACTTACAAACTACTCTGTATCCTTTCTTGTGGTTCTGTTTGGGTGGGAAAAGTCTTTTCTTAGGCATTTGCACAAAATGAAAATCAGTATTTCTGTGTTCTGGCTCACTATTCAATGATCTAATGCCATTCAAATGATCTGTAGTTTACAAAGGCAAATAAAGGTGTATGTATCTTGAAGCAGTTCATATCAGTTCCTTTGCATCATGTCTTTAGTCTAATCTAAGCAGGAGTTCTTTCTTCTCCCTCCCAGAAAATCTACTGGCCTGTACAGGTGACAGCACAGCAGAAATCACTGTTGGCATTAAATCTAAGGATCTTAATCTAAGATGTAAATTTTCTGATGAGTAAAGTTAAAGAGAGAGCTGCCAGAACCTTCAAGTTTATAGGCTTGATCCAATGCCTGTGGGTGCTACAGTGACCCCCACTGATTCTTCTGAGATTTTTTTCCTATTTTATACCATAATTTGCAGCAAACACTTAAAAGTAAAGGTGATTTTTTTTATTTGTAGCATTAATGATACAAAAATATATTTCAGTAGAGGTTTTATATCTTCTTCAATGATATTCCACAAAGCCCATAGCCCATTTTTAGCTAGAAACCTTAAAAAATGATTGAGATAAAAGTGGCGGGTTTTTTTAATGAATAATCCTTTGGTAGCTAGAAGACCTCCCTCCCTCCCTCCCTCACTCCCACCTTCCTTCCTTCCTTCCTTCCTTCCTTCCTTCCTTCCTTCCTTCCTTCCTTCCTTCCTTCCTTCCTCCCTTCCTCCCTTCCTTCCTTCCTTCCTTCCTTCCTTCCTTCCTTCCTTCCTTCCTTCCTTCCTTCCTTCCTTCCTTCCTTCCTTCCTTCCTTCCTTCCTTCCTTCCTTCCTTCCTTCCTTCCTTCCTTCCAATGTAATTTTTTAAAAAATTAGATCATCTGCAGGTCATTAACTTATATTTTGACTGCAGCAGTTTTTTATTGTAGATATGCATATGCCTTTGTTCTGCCTGGGCATTCAAGAGTATTTGCTGGTTCTGCTTTTTTGTGTTTGTTTTCCTTGTTGTTTTTCCTTTGCTTAACATAGTCTTAATTATATATATATATCTGTATATATATATATATTTACAAAAGCATGAAAGAAAAATGACATTCTTTTAGAGTGACTTTTCTCAATTAAATCAAAGGTATCACATAAGATTAAGAAAAATGCTTGCAAAGCACTGATCAAAGACAATGAGCCTCTTCACGTTAAATAAACTTTAAGAAAATATATTCTAAATTATCTCACTAGTATTATTTGTTGAATGCAACCACAGATTATATTTGAACAAGCAAATAACAACTTGATCCCAATTTCCCCAAAAATAAACAGAAAGAGGATATTTTGCGTGTCTTTATCAATAAATAATAAATGCCTTAAAGTTTGTACACAGTAAGTAAATCAGTAGTTTAGGACAGAGCTTAATTCTGCTCTCACATAATTTTTACTGCTGCAATGTCTTCGGTGACATTTCAGTGGAATCGAGACTCACTTGTTGATGAGACAAATTAAGCTTCTCCATCTGATGCAATGAGTCTGAATTACAGGCATTTGACTGAGGCAATTTCATTAGTGATTAAAAAGCATAGAGAAAGCTGATATATGGGGCATAAGGGACAATAACTGGAAGTTTTGAAATGGATTCAAGGAGGAAAATGCTATTATTTCCCAAATTTTAAAGGTATTTTGATTTCTTCTCCCCCTTACTGCCTGTGGTTTCTTGCAGGCATTCCCACTTGTTATGGAGCAAATATTTGTTGTGGTCTTTGGTGGGTAGATAATGATCAGTTAAAACTGCCCAACTTTAAATGAAAAAGTTAATTTTAATTTACATCATCCTATTAACCTTGTTCCCCATAAGCCTACATGAATACAAGATGGCTGAGGAACAGGATGGGAATGCAGGAGCAGAAATGTGAAGCAGTGACAATTATGCAACATAAACTCTCTATAAAACTACACTGTACTTCTGACTTAATGACAATGAGCTCCTGTTAGGCACCTTCTTCTGGCAGGAGAGAGCAACTCCTCCTCACCTAGAGCTTAATTTCCCCACCCCGAGTTATATGAGTTATATTCTCTAGGCTTGTATGAACAGGAAAAAAAAAACAAAAACAAAAAACAAAAGATTTATCTTTACCTCAAAAGAAAACTTACTGCTGTGGTCTGCAGCTGTGAATGGGATGTATCCCCTCCTGCACATTAGCACCACGCTCAGCCTTTCAGAAAGCACTCACAGCCTCTCTTTGCTACTGAGTAATGCTGTCGGTGTTATTGTATCTGCTCACAGTGTGGATGTAGTCAAGAGCCAAATGTACTTTTGCACATGTAGCTGCTTTGGGACAGCCCCTCTGCCCCTGCTGCATGGCTCTGCACCAGTGGGTTCTTCTGGGGTGAGCCTGAAAGTAGAGAGAGTCAGGAACCCACAGTGGTTTGTCAAATTAGAGAGTACCCCAGCAGGTGAACAGAAAAGGCATAGGTAACAGTGAACAACATATACTATACTCTGACAACTGTAGTTTCAGTTTAATTATTCATATGAATACTTTGCTGGAATACTGCTATTGTAAATGTGCTCTTGCATATTTTATAAATGTAATGACTTTTAGGAGTAAAACCTGGAAGCAGTATTCAGTCTGACTGGCAGGGCAGAAAGCTGGGCTCCTCTTCAAAAGATTGGGCACAGAAGTAAGAGCAGAACCATCTTTGTTTTTTACCTCAGAGTGGCACCTCTTACTGTGCCTCCCCAGATATCTGTGCAGATCAAAGACTTCAGTGTGTTGCAGAAAAACCCTCACACTACATAACATGCATACCCATGGAACTACTGCCATTGCTTAGCTGTCTTACTTGTCAGACAAAAATTGTTGCATATGAAGATATTGTCAGTGACCTGCAGAGAGTCCATGCAGCTGGTCCCATTTTGTACAATGGAACCAAAATGTCTACTTTTTGTTTAGGATGATTGTGTTGGGGCAGACTGTGACCTTAAGCAAAGGCGCTGTGTTATGATTTTGCTTCCCTGCTAAAGATGTGTCTGTGCTATGGTATTCTAGACAGATGTTTGTCTAACCTATTCTTAAAGACCTCCAGTGGTGGAGAATCCACAACGTCCCCAGACAATCTATTTCATGTCTTCATTATCATTACTGCTAGAAACTTTCCTAAATTGCATTTTTATCATAATTGCCTGTAGTTACAAGTAACTGATTTCCAGAATCCCAGATGTGTAAATAAAAGGGATTGTTCTTTGTATGTCCTCCATTATACTGTTTTGATAAATTTAGATAAAACTCTGTATTTCAGAAGAAGATCATTCTAGAAAATGGTTAATTCCTTGCACTAGCCAGGACAAATTGTATCACAGTTTTCAGTAATTCAATGCTCTATGCCACTGACATAGTGCAAAATGGACAGAAAATGGCTGTGAACATCATAATCGAAATCTTGGAGGAAAACCTTCTGAAAATAAGGACTTGAAAATCTTTTATATGGGTGTAAGTATTTGCAGACCCTCAACCTTTCTTCCATTTTGACATGATGTGGCAGAATTTCAGTTTGCAATAAAATGATTGCATTGCTCAGTTTAAAGATGTTATAAAACTACTCTTAAGAAAATCAGTCTTCTCACTTTATTCTTTTAAATGTATCAAGGAAAGAAGAAAGAATCTGAATGCTCATGACTTGGCATAGGTAAAAATGTACCCAAGTCCAAACGGGATATATAATGTTATCATTCTGATTTAGCAATGTTTGTGCTTTGCATAAATGTAATTGCCTATAGGACTAAGGCAATAGGAAGTCAAGCCCACTAGAGATCTGTCCTTCTAGATGCAGTTTCATTTTAAGAAGTCCAACTATGAAACCTTATGAATTGCCCCAGACCTTTTAAAAAAAACATAGGATGAGGAAGCTCTGTAGACATCCTCTAACTGTAAACACTAATGGAGCCGGCACTGAATGTGGGCTGGTTAATTAAGTTAATGCTTAATTTACATGTTATCAAACCAATGTGAATTGTTTATGCACTGGAAAGGCACAGTACAGTACAAAAAGTAAAATAGTTAGTTTAAACTACAAATGAAGAAAGTTCATAAAAAGACTGTATCCAGACCTCTTATGCCATATCTGCAACAATACTCACATTATGCAGAGGGTCATATGATGCCTACAATCTATACGTAAAAACTGACTGGGATCAGTGGGGCTGCTGTGGACACTGAAGTACAAATAGATTCATCGGTAAATGACCAGATTCTGCTATCCCGCTTTCTGATCTGGTTAGTTATTACTAAGTAGAACTTGCTTTGATCTCAAATCAGCAACAGTGAATAAAATCTCAAATAATTGCAGAACTTTTCTCCTAGTAGTAATTTTGGAAAAGTAGGACAGTTTAAGGGTCAAGTAAGCCAATGAAATGAACTTAATAATATTACTGTAGCAATGCAATCTCAAGGAAGGATATAATATAACTGTTGCAACATGCAACTAAAAAAAAAAAAAGAATTGCATATGTAGAGATGTATACTGGATAGCACGGCTAAATGGCCTGCCTCAGGGACAGTAGGGGATAGAGACATCACTAATGCAATTTACTTTTTTCTTTTGTGTTTCAAAATTGCCAGTTATGCAAAATAATCTGAGAAGAGAATAAAAGAGATTTGCAAAATAAACCTGAGCAATTGAAAATAAAAAGAGAAAGAAAAATTTAATAAAACCTGAAATACTCTAAATCATACCACAAATAATGTATTACCTTTTCAGCACTGCTTCAAATAACAAAATTTGTGACAATGGTGCAGGTCAATAAATAACCTTTCCTACTTCACAAAACAGTAAGTTCTGTAGCCAAAGCAACGTTACATGATTATTTTATGTAACATATTCAAGGTTGTTGGATGGCATCTTACAATGATTGCTGCAGAATCTATAAAGTAAATTGATCAGGAAGAAAGGAAAGGTCTGTTAGCAATTCTTGCACAATTTTGTTTCCCTTAAAAAGGGAAGAGAAGCTACAAAGGAAATTTAAACCTCCTCTCTCTTCTTGGCTGCCAATTTCTCTTCTGAGTTGCTGGCTGCTGTATGATCACTTCAGCTAGCCCCATAGTACCCCTGCGTAACCATTCCTCATGCACTTTTGGACAAGCAGAACTCATTTGCAGCTGCCTGCCCTTTTCTATATGAACTAATGTTCTGTACCATGAGTATTTGGGGACAAACTTAGCATTTGGTGTTAGTTCACTGCTTCTGGTTTAGTAATAGTCCCTTTTAAAATGTATAATCCTGGAAATCTGATTTAATAATCAGACCTCTCTACTAAGCGTTTCTGAGAGATGCAAAAGTGTCATGTCACATAACTGTACAAAATATGGTAGTCTTATTACATTTATAAAGGTAGTTGAAGAGATACACATGGAGATTAAGGCTAGGCATTCACCCATTATGGGTGTTTCAAGCTTGATAAAAATAAATGCCTGGCTTAAATAGAAGTAATGGTAAGCATTTTTGATAAGCTTGATCTTAGTGACTTTGTAAAGGCCAAACAGTGATTCAGTGGGAGAATTCAGAATGGATTTAGGAAACCTGAACCCTCAATTCTCTGGTCTAACCACATGGAAAATAACTGTATCACATGCAACAAGGTCATACACCAAATCAATATGACAGAACTGTAGTTGTTAAAAGGAACTTTTATATTTGATCTGGATTTAAGCTTATCTATAAATGTGGAGGCACAAAAGAAAAGAAGATTGACAAAACTCAGAGTTAGAAGTAATAGCTTCTGATGCTCTTGATCACATTCTGCTTCAGAAACTCTTAATAAATATTTGGTTGCACTACTGCAGCATACTGCCAAGGTGACCATCTGTCAGTTAGCTTCCAGGTAATCTACAGAAATTATCTTCTAAACCAAGATTATTATTTTATTTTTAAATTGAGAAAGGAGGCTCTTTGCAAACATCTTTAATTTAACTAATGACTTTATGGGTTAAATTGTTAATAGGATAAGAATTCTCAGCAATAAATAAATAACATCAATTCTCATCAGATACAAAGCTCATGCAGAGATTGAATGATGAGGGTAAAAGCTATCACGGAAACTTGAATCAAATTTATTAGCAGATGTTCAGTGGTGTAGAAGAATTATACATGAATAATAAAGTGCAATGCTAGCTGAGAGCTCTCTATTTCCCAGGAAGTACCTTTTAATGGAGGTCTTTTCCCAAAAGCTTATAATTGTGTTGAATTATAATTAAGCCATATTGAGAATACATTCAAGTGACAATGATTTACAAATGATCAAATTATTTTAGGCTTAGCTTAGGGCTTTGCTTACTAGAATGATTTCTCTGTTATGACCATATGTCTGTTAAAAAACTTGATTCAAATGTAAAACCTGCTATGGGGATTTTTGACACGATTAAAGAAAACAGAAACTGAAGTTGTTTCCTGCAGTTTTCTGTTGTTGTTTAGTTAACTAAACCTTTGTGTAATTGTCAGAGATCAAGAAACAAATGTTCATAACAAATATAAGTGTATGGACCTGTAAAAATTTTACCTTCCCTGCCTGTTACAGACAAGGACACTTTGTTTTATGACCTGTTTAACTAGCACAGCAGTAATAACTAGTGACATGGACTGGAAGAGCTGAAAGCCACACACTTTCACCTTCCCTAAAGATATTTCCACTCTTATAGTCCCCTTCTGTGAAACTGAACCAATGTTTCTTTTTGTCTCCGAGACGAACTATACCTCATCAAGACAATCTTCACTTTAAGCAGCAACATGAAACTATACCCCTCTGGTCAGGGAGCTTAATTCATCACCCTAAAAAGGGTCCTAAGAAATGCAGAGATGGATAGTGATATCCTAAATTTTAAGAGGCTGATGATGACAGATGTGAATGAAGAATAATGGGTAGAAATGTAAGGATATTTCTTCTTTCTGTGTGAGATTTTAGAGTTGTTATCATAAGTATCTAGAGAACAGATCCAAGGTGACTCAGATATCTGAAATATAGGGAAAGATTTGAAACTAATTCATCCACATAACATAGGCATGTCAAGCTTAAAAGGTGAGGTTTTGGACAGTTAAATATCTCTCCCCTCCCCTACTTCTGCAAGGTGTTGAACTGGATACTGAGGCAAAGAGAACATTTTGGTAAATCAGAATATTCATTTTTATGCATGGCTCTGCTTCCTGATCCTCCAGCCATGCCCACCCTACTGCCCAGCGTCCTGGAGCAGCTTCACCAGCCAGGGAAAAGGGGATTTATTTTCCCTTTCTAATGCATTGTATTCATTGTTAAGTCTACTCCTAAGGAGCATGACCTAATTGGTTGTAAATCCACAAGTATGCTGAACATGGTAACAATGTGTTTACAAAGGGGATCCTGATTCATTTGGAGGCCTGCATTACCTGAGGCCTGATGATGCTTGCCAGAGGGCACACTTCTAGAGTGTCTCAATGGGATTCTAAACCAGCCTTATTCCTCTTAAACTTGCTTTATTGCAGGAGCATCTCATTCATGGCAAAGTAGTCCACATAATAATCATTAACGTCTCACTGCATCTCTATGTTGAAAGTGAATGCTGGAGTGCTAGATAAATTATTCAGGTAAACTTATTACCAGAAGATACATATTCTTTAAATTTGCTATCACAAGTCAATTTGGGGTATATAATTGCACATTTTCTTAGCTTTCTTCTTAAAGATATGCTCAAAATTCACTATCTGTAAGAGGCAACTTAAACTGACGAAGCTTAGAATAAAAGAAAAAAAAAGGTAAAGAAAATCTCATCCTTGTTATCTCATTTCTAGCTCATATAAATGTGATGAGGTTGTCTGAAATGCATACATGACAAAAGACTGCAACGCACTCCCAGTTTCTAGTTTTATATAACACTGAAGATATCTTTATGTTGCCGCAGCTCATCATATCTCTTGTGCAAACCTACTATCTATTGGGAAATGAATGTGTGTAGACTCTTGACTCTTCCTTAGAAAAAGTCCTGCCTAACAGTAGATTCATATCAGAATATTGGAAATCACTGTATTTCCAGTTAATTGGCAAAACCTAGTCTTTTTAATATCTGAATTCAGAGAACTGTAGAAAACCAGTACTGATAAGGACTTTGAATGCCTGTCCTCTTGCCTTATGAACACCAATTATGTCTATAGGAAATGTCTGTGATAGTTCTCAAATATTAAAGTATTGTTTAGTCTTGATTAAGGTGCACTCCCAAATGGATTTCATGAGTCTTTAGATGAGAAAAGACTGAAGGATATGGCTATGCATTAATCTCATAGAAAACTTTGACCTTCAAACCTGTGATTTCTATTACTGTGGTCATTTTTTATTTTACTTAGTATTAGCTATTACTTAGCATCACACTAATATTTCATTACTGTTTTTTATAGTTTTTATATGTTGATATATATTGATTTTTACTTTTTATTATGTTACGTGTCTTTGGGAGGCTGTTTTCCTTCTACCTTGCACAATATAGATATGCTATGTACTGCAATTTTCTTGATTTAGATTTTAAAGGATACCTAGAATAAATATGCCTTAGTTTTAAAGAAATACATGACACATCGTAGTATGTGAATTTTTAGTGCATGTGCAGTAAAATTTACTGATCAGAATGGGTGGGCAACAAATCCAACAACAGGTGGATGGATTCATCAGTTCCCTATTAAAAATAAAGCACATGGCTAAAGGTCAGAGTATGAATAGTCAGCATGGATAAAGAGGCTGAAGTGATCATATTGAAGGAAAGCTGTTCCATATACAGTATTACATTTGAGATTTGTAGAATTATTTCTGACTGGTTTTACTTATCTCTAAATTGCCAGTTGAGGTTCAGTAGCAGATCTTATGTAGCAGAAGCTCTTCTAGTGCAGTAGTAATTCTTGGAAAATAAAATAAATTGATTTTGACTTTAGATAACTAAACAATGTCACCACAGAATGAACACTAATTTTAGTATGAAGCATACATCTGGAAATGTTAGAAACACCATTACATAAGCTAAATCAGAAAGTCTAACTAACGTGAACTTCTCTACAACTTTTTGCAGTGTTTGTGGTATTAGATTTGGATGGCACATACTGCATAGTAGGTGAAGAGTACAGTCCTGCCTGCTCCCTCCATGAATGGGAAGCACTGAAGGTCAAGTCAGGCTGCAAAACCAATGTGGGAAGCTGGAATAGTAAAACATCTTTGAACTTATGCCTTTGAAATAAGTCTTCATTAAACACTGTTCTTGGAAGGCAACACAGTTTTTCTTTAGACCTGTTGCCTTGTTGATTCTATTGTAGCTGGGTAAAGTTAGCTCACTATTGGTAAAGTATTGAGAAGCTGATTTAGATCTTCAGAGTGGGATTTGATTCATCCATCTTTAGCTGTCTATAAATTGGAAATGGGTCTAAGTCACCCAATTGGGCATCTAGTATCAGGTGAAGTATCCTGCCTGACCTGCCCCTCTCTGCAATATCTCTTACATCTTGTGTAGTATCTTTCAGAAGTGTGCAAATTTCTACAATACTTTAGGAGTCACAAGTGGCACAACACATCTTTGTTTAAGCTGCTGAATCCCACCCTTGCATGACCAGACTAAGCAAGGTGTTGAACTAAGTAGTGAACAGGAGGAAATAGGCTCCTACAGAACCATTAAGCCATTAAGCAGATTAATCATTCTTTGAAAATGCCAGGCCCTCTGATTGACTACATAGATTAGACAATTTTTAGAAGGCTAAAGTTAAACAAGATGAATGTCTGTCTCGGAGACAAAAGCATTAATGAAGCAACATTTACAAATGTAGGTGCATGAGAAAGTCTCTGTTGCCCACAGAACACATAGGTCTCTGCATTATCCTCTATACAAAAAGCCATTTTATTTCTTTTTATAATTTAAGATTCTGTGTGATGAAACTTGACTATTTCTCACTAAACTAAAGTAGAAATTTCCAGGTCATCCTCTGTGACGGTAATTTCAGTTTTTCACGACAAAAAGCTGTGCATCTGAACTTCTGAAGCTAAGGAGGAAATGCAATCTATGTCTTCAGCTCCCCGGACAAATGTTTTGAATACTAAATATTATATAGTACTTAATATTGCTTTAAATGTATTTACTGTCAGATCAGTTTCTGTCTGTTTTTTTAACTAAAAAATCTACTCCTGCATTTATCAGAGGCCCAAGCTGATAATGTGTGACTAAGATATATCAGTACACCAGTTTAAAGGTCAGACTAAGCTTGACCTCATACCTGGCCTCATCACTCCAGTAGCAACCTGGGGACCTCTCTGTGAATTGCATGGAGGTTGGATGACAGTGTCTTTATTTTCTAGGATTACTTGTTCTCAGACTATTTTCTTGAGATGGCATCGGAGTACTGTCCACTTCTCCAGACTGAGAATTCTAGGTTTAACTTTCCTTTTCCTCCTTCCCTCTATGTACAACATCACAGCAGAGAAAGACAGAACAGCAACTGACCTTGTGAAAATTAAGTGAGTAGTTAGCTAACACCTGTCTCCAGTAAGAGTATCTGATTATTTCTCTGAGAGAGCAGGAAAATGAAAATCAGGATGACACAACAAATAATTATCTGGAGAGAATACGGAGAACCTGTGAGCCTGTATGATCCTTAGAAGAATCTTCAGTTTAAGTTTGACTAGACTGACTGAGGTGTTTTCTCCTCCATTTTAGTTCTGGAGAAAGAATCAAATGGGAGGCATTGTGGGTGGCATTGCCTGTAGCAGCTCCTGGGGTCCCAGAGCACTTGTTTGGCCTTGTTGGCAGCAGGGCACAGCAGCACAAGGCCTGTCTGACCCTCAGCCTTGGTACCACATTTCCCAGGGAGACAGAAATCTCCACATGCACTTGCACAAGACCTTCTTATCCTGTGTTAGTTGTAGACAAACACAGACACCCCGAAACAGCACTCCTATCTGTTCCCCTTCTTCACAGACTCCCCTCCTCAATGTCTGTTTTTTTTTTGGAAAAAAAAAAAAAAAAAAAAAAGAAAGCATGGGAGTAGATTGCCTTTGGAGCCCAAGAGCTGCTTGGGATGTCTGTTCCTCAGATGTATTTCACAACTTCCCTTTGCTTCCTATCTGAGAAAGTCTTTTAGAGAGACTCTCAAATTACTTTCTCCTCTGTAATTTGATTATTTTTATGAAATAACCTGTCAAATCACCTGCTAATGAAATAATAAACTTCATGCAGGTTGCAAATACATGCATTATATGTCATTATTTAACTTGTTTTCCCACTCATGTCAAAAAAGTGAAGTCAAATCTGATGATGGTGCCCCTGTGGATCACAGGCGTGATACCTCAGTTTGTGGGCTTTTAGTACTGCAAAAATTTCTCTCACTCAGCTGGAACATCACATTTAAATTGTCAACATGAATATTTTAGGTTTTAAACTTTTGAAACTATAAGTACAATAACCAACCTTTCTCTAAGTATGTAACAACAAAAATATAATTTGCAGTTTGAACTCTGAAGGATGCATTTCCTCTTTTCTATCATAACCTCAAAACAAAAAGGAAGATAATTACAGGAAAAATATAATTTAATAGGTTTCAATTTCTTAAGTAAATTGATCACCTTATGTTTCTTAGGGAAGACTTGTAGAGTAAGCCTGTGAAAGAGGTAATATTTTCAGGAAGATGAGCAATCAGTAGCTGTTTATGAGGACAGTGATGATTTTTCAAAACCTCTTTCTTCACTTGGCTGAAGATTACATTGTGATCTTACAGCAGGACAACAAAGGAAACAAAAAAAATAAGCACTACTCTTTAGTTGAGGCCGGAAGCACACAACCAGAAGTGCTTCCTTTCTGGGACCTCTCCAAAGGAACTGATTTTGTCTAATCACAATGAATCGTAATGAAGTCAGATCAACAGAATTTCTTTGTAGTGGAGAGACATTTAGATATTATAAACAGCAAGATGCTACTTAAACTCATGTGACATAGGGCACAAACTAAACTTTGAAGGTTAGATAATGTGATCTTTAATCTGAAAGTCTTTTAATTCAATGAAGCCAGACAGTGGGCTACACCCTAGGGCATCTGAACTGAAGAGTCAGTATGCAGATGCATACATCTGAGCGAGAGTTTGATTTGATAGTCTTCACAGAGACATCTACTGCCTGTTTAGACATTTGAGACTTTCTACCTGGCCTGAGAAGAGCAAATCTTCCAGAGGTCTTTGTCACATCTTCAGGCTTTTACATGTGCTTTAGATGTTCTAGGCCTTCTCAAATGATACTGAACGTCATTATGGTATTCAACTAAAATAAGATCATGGCTCTAAAATTCCCATTATAACCTACAGAGATTTAGCACCTACTATATATGAAACTTAGGGAGTGATTCAGCTGACCAGACATGAACTGTTTGAACAAAAATGTCTAGTAGCATTTCAGATGCACAATTTTAAGCGGTACACCTGCACAAGCTGGTGGATGTTACCCAAGGACAAATAAATGCCCACTGTAACACAAGGGCTCACACTCAAAAGACCTGGCAATTGGAAGCTGGCATCTTTGTAGGCTGGGGGAACTCAAAGCATCTGAAGTGATACTAGAAACTTATATTTAGGCAGATAAGTCCCATCATAAGGAAAGTATTTAATTTCACTTTAGAGTGAGCTGAATTGTTATCTCTCTACTTTCTGTACCCATTTTATCTCCACTGACTGTATTGTGAGCTAAGACACACTACAGTTGTCTTAATTTGTAGGTAGGTGTCTAAAACAGGCTGTAAATCTGACTTCTAGACTTGTCTGAAACCTGGAGAAGTGAAGAAATGATTACCAGCCTGAGTAAAGTTTGCAGTTTCTGATTGCTGTCTGCATTACAATAGTCAAATGTGAATCATATGAGTCACAACCATCCAAAAGATAAAAAGAATATATTGGTAGATTAACTTATGTCTCTTCAACTAAGTGAAGTATACTTCTCTCCTGTGAAGTAATGTTTCAGATGCAAAGATAAAAGACTGAGCCATCCTTGTTACCGTCCTTCCAGCCAGCCTCTTCTTATGTGTCTCACACACTCAAGAAGTCTTTGAGACAAAAGGAATGGGCAATATCTCAGAACAGTGCAGGGGTCTGCATGAGGGAGCTATTCACATCCCTGTGTACCTGCATACAAACCTAGGAGTTGGCAGAAATGTGTTTCATAATTTTTCCTCTCCCAGATAACCTTTGATAATCATCCCCCCAACTCCTTTTTCAAAATTAAATGCTGTAATTCCCTACTTAGCTTGAACACCACAGCTGTACAGTCATCTAGACAAGGAAAGTGAAAAAGTGCTGGCTTTAGAGGAAAGAGAAGAGAATGTCACAGAGGAAGTAAAAAGGACTTGTTCTAATGAAGCTTAGCACATGCACTCACAATGATGTAGTACTGTGATTTCAGCAGCTAGCACAGGTCTGCAGGATACCACTAACTCATTTTTACACCCCAGCTTCTTGCTGGATGACACAATTCTCCTCAATTTAGGCAATACTTTCAAGTTTAGTAGGGGAGGGGAGTTAGTTGTGTTTGGTTTTGTTTCTGAATTTTTTGCTATTTATTTGTTTTTATGTTTGTTTTTAACCTATACACATTTTTATTTTCCTATTTGAAAACTTAATATACTGAAATACAATATTATATTACAGTATTTTCATTTCCCACTCTCTCATTCATTCCACTTAAAGACTGCATATATATTTAAAAGGAGTCTGAATCTGCTTACATTCTGAGTAAACTACTGAGATCAAACTATGCAAGATGAGATGCCTGAATCCTTCCATAATATTTTTTCTATGCCATCTTAGATTCCAGAGCAGAAGAAGAGGTTCCCATGGCAGGGAAGGGATTAAAAGGAGCCAGAGTCCTAGCATCATCTTACGTCTGAGCAAAATTGAACTGATGTAACAGCATGTCAAATTTTGTGCTGTTTGAAAGCAAAGTATTGCTGTGATTCAGTGCAAAGAGAAAGGAAGTGAGGAACTTGCATCTTAAAGACTTCAGCTGGATCTTAATGGTTCTTCCTAGCATTTGTACTTATTCTAATTTTCACATCTGAAGAATCTATCAAAATACCGCTGCTTCTACACAGTAATTATTTTTAATACTTATGTAAAATTGTAAATATGAAGCTCTTTCAATACCTGAAGAAAAAGAAATCCTGCCCTTTCTCAGCTTGTATTCTTCAAAAGCTCAGGGTTACATGAGATGGAGGCACTCACATCATACAAAAACTTCAAAATCTCACTAGACAGTGACTTAGGTGAACAAGTCAATTATTTATATTGTCAGTGTGTGAAAGTATGAAAAAAACCAGCATGTCAGTCCGAAATGCTGGTGTTCCATGTCCTATTGCAAAATAAAATATGTAGAGAAAGTTGATGTTTATTTTCAAAATCCAAAATGAAAAATATCAATACGGACCTTACTGTACTGTAAATTTATCTACAAACAAACAAACAAAAATAATAATGGTTGCCAAAACCTCCTGGTTTGTACAGCTTAAGACGAGAGAGAGATGAAGGTGCACTGAGGGTAGCACACCATTGAATTCTGCTGATTTGGTTTTACTTATGGAGTTCAGATATTAAATGTAAATATTTGCTGAAGCCTGCAGATGTGTGCTTCTGATACATTACATTTAGAAAATGAAGAAGTTGAAAGAAGTAATATCATATAATTTTTTAAAAGTTTCTGTTCACAGTTGCTTTTTCACTTCCCAAAGTATGATTTTTCACTCCCTGGGCCTTCTTCCACAGACTAAATGTCCCTTAGTGGGAGTCGTTAGAGAGCTACTCAATTTTTCCTGTGATGGACTCTGAATTGAAGGGTCTTATATTGTGCCAGCATACAGTTAAGATGAAGATAAGGCATGCACTGAGACTAAGGAAGCATTTTCTAATTTCTTAATTTAAGTTAAATTTCTTGAATTAATTTAAGAAACTTATAATCTGCCTAATGAAACAAAAAAGATCAGAGGGTTTAAGGAGGACTGGTAAGAAAACCTTAAATTATGATGACCTATAATTAATAATTGAAATATTTTTATTTTTGGAATTTTTTCAGAATATACTCTCCCAATTAATAAAATTATATTTTGGCATTCCAAAAATGTAATCAGACTGAAAGCATGGGAGAGTGTCACAGTTACCAAATTGTCAACTTTATTCTTTCTTTTCTCACTACAAAGCTAGACCAAACAGCTTTAGGTGGCATTACCACATATTTTTAAGAAACATGGTCAATTGTTAGGCTACAGGTCTTCTCTCAAGCACTTTCTTCTTTGATTTTCTTGCTGCAGATGAGTTGTAAAATGTCAGCTTCAGGAAATATAGTACACATAGGACTGCCCTATGCATAGATCTCACAAGAATCTGGATCTTGAAAGTATTTAGGAGTTAGAACTTCCTACCTTTGGAGAATTTTATTCTGTTTGGTCATTAACCGAAGTGATGCCAAAACCAATCTTTTCTTTCAGCACTGATTTTCATATATTACTTTGTTTTACCAGATTCGTATTGATTCGTATTACCTGTTCTCTCCTACCTCTTTGCTGCAGAGGCATGGCACCAATGTTAATTTTTCTGATGCTCTTGTTGTACAGGTCGTTAAATTTTATCTCAGTTTTGTCTTTCTTCTCTATTATGCTGTTTATTCCTTGTTGTCATTTTTATGTAGAATATATTTAGTTAGATTAAGGTATTTTACGAGGCTGACTAAATGATGACTTGCAACAAGCCAGTTAGTCTTTTATGAGACAAAGTCTGGTGATCTGGATCATTCCTGTGTGGTTGTCCACCTGTTTTTGACTGATCCTACATATATGTGAAGTGAGTGAGACTATTAGATTCCTACACTTGTCATAGGCACATAATTGTCACAGCAGGTAAATAATAAAACATCAGTTCCTTGCTGAACTACAACTTGAAATGGATGAGAAAGAGGTATTTAATAAAGAAGATGGAGAGTTAGTATTATATGAAAGTAGTGTCACACACAAAACCACTGGGCTTTGGGGTGCTGAGTTCAAATCAGTAATTTTTCTGGGTCTGACTAAAATAGCCTACAGCACATCACAGCTTATGAGTTCACTTTTGCTAAATGATATTCAGGTGCATGTGGACTCCTAATATCTGTGATAGCAAATATGTAAGATTTTCTCTGCTGCCTTTAATCAAATCCAGAGAAATAATAGATTAATATCATCAATAACATTTTGGTTTATGTAAAATGGTGCATAGCTCAGGCTAGAAATAAGAAAGGGAAAAGGGGCTTGAAAAAGGACACTCTTAACAAGTTCTTTGTTACTAAATTAAGCTTCGATAATTCATGAACTGGTTTTTAAAACCTAAGTGTATATACACTACTACATTTTATTTTTACTGGGTTGTTTTGCCCATAGTGGACTATATAGTGGCAGACATTTTTCTCTTTTCTAGTTTAAGAAGATCAACAGTAGGTAAAAGCATACTTCTGTGCAGATTCACATGCATACAACTCCTTATTCTTGAGTTTAGAAGAAATATTTTTAGCAGCAGTTAAGTATGGTTACTTTTAACCCATTCAATATTTATTCCTCTGTTATGTGAGTGTGGGGGCATAAATTGAAGTTATGTGTTAAATTGATCCACTAAGCAATTTAGTTTAATTATTAAATTTGATTCAATATTTAATTTGGTTTATTAAATGTGGACTTCCATAAATGTATGCATTTGCTATATATTGGAACAGTATAATTTTGAATAGCCTAAATATTTAATAGAGAACACTTCTTTGAATTATTCAGTATGCAGACTAGATAACTGATCTCCTCTTTTAAAATAGTGGAAACACAAATGACACACTATAATAATAATAACATATTTCCAACCAAATATATGTATAAAACATTGAACACATTGTTGGTCCATTTCCAGTCAAGCAAACCAATCTTTGCTTAATGGAAACGACCATTGAGAATTCATCAAGAAAACTCCCAGAGCTATTGTAACTATAATATACACCTCACAAAAACTAGACTACTAGAATATGCAGAATACTGTGGTGACAAAATGATTTTAAAAGTGACTATAACAATATAATTTTCCTCTGTCTTTTTTGAACAGCTAAATGTTCAAAAGATTTGTAGCTAGTAGTGGTTTAGTATTCTGGACCAGATTGAAAGAGTGGAATATTCAGAATCACAGTTAAATTCTCTAAGCAAAATAGGTATTTCATGTTGTTGCTTTATCATTAAAAAACTTCAGAAAATGAGACATAATTTAAGTGAACTTCAACACTTATCTAATTTCAGGTGTATGTGTCATGTCAACTGAAATCAATGGGACAAAACTTAGCTGATGTTTAAATTTTGTGCTAAGAATGTGAACATTTACAGACATATGATCGTACTGAAGGATTTTGTTGAATCAATTAATGTGATTCAAAAATTATATAGCATACAAGAATCCCTCTCACAGAAGCAAAGAATCACAGAATTACCTACATTGGAAAAAGACCTTTAAGATCATTGAGTTAAATAATTAAAAAACCACTGACAAGTTCTCCACTAAACCGTGTCCCTAAACCCTATGTCTACATGACTCTTAAATACCTCCAGGGATGTGGTCTCCACCACTGCCCTGGGCAACCCATTCCAA
>NW_010303176.1:0-13827 GCF_000700745.2 Antrostomus carolinensis
CATTCTATGATTCTATGATTCTATGTTTAAAGGTATTTACTCAGGCTGAAAAAGGCCAAGTGTTAAATGCTTTAGAAGTTCTAGAGATGTAGATTTAGAAGATCTAGAGGTGTGAGTCCAGCTTACTATTTTGAACAAAGCTCCATTTGTGTGTATGTGTGAGAGAAGGAACTGCAAAGCCAGACAGAGAGAGCAATATGTAACACAATTCTTAATGGAGACTTTTAAAATGAGGGAGGAATGTTAAGTTTTCTGATCACATAAAATTATGCTTGGTCAATACTTTGTTCTCAAACTTCTAAACAATTCAGAAGCTGTCAGAAACACCTATCTACATAGAGTGCCAGAAAGTAACTCAAAATTAGCAACAATAAGGCTATCAGTGATTTTGCTAGAGCCAATAATAATTACCACTGTTAACCAATAAGACTATCTAAAAAATTTCTTACCTATCCTTTGCTATCATCACCTATCCATCACTTCTACCGTTGCCTGGAAATCTCTTTCTTACAGTCTGTCAGTAGTCCTAAATCTTCCAAGGTGTCTCTGTGTGTGCGTGCACAGGTGATGCCTGTTTGTTTATGCAAAGAATACATCCATATCTTAATACTTTCCAGGAGTTTTTACAGTACTATAGTTCGAAAATCTAGTTCTGCTTGGCAGGAAAGCTATGGTACAAGTATAGAGTGTAGCGTGTTAAGCAATAATTTGTATGGTGTAGTAATTTAAGTTATAATTAAATCCTCTGCTATCTGGGAAAGAAATAAATGTAGATTTTACTCTGACCTCATCCTCACTTGGAACAAATTATAGCTTTTCCACTGATGCTGTCTTTAATACAAACCAGCAGCAGCTCACAATTACAGCAGAGGAGGATCAGCAATTGTTGGCTTTTTTTCCTTTTGTTTATTGTCTTTGAGGTAAAGGATCAAGAGTGTGACCACATCAGCCTCGGTGCTTTCAAATACCAAAAGTAAACTAACCTTGTGGCTACTCTGATGAATGGACAGAGCAATCTAGTCACAATGCGACAAGGACCCATCCACAAGTTTAGAAAGTAAGAGTGCAACCTGTTTTCCTAGTCATAGTAAAAAACCATTTCTAGAGGAGTTACATTGAGTCCCATCCCTTCTCTGTTTTTTTAAAGGTTTATCCAATGGAGTTACAATGTGCACCCCACCCCTCCTTTGGTTTTTTTTTTTTAAGGCTTGTTCTGAAAACTAAGCATTATGATATATACCATGAAGACTTATATCATATATTTCTCCTTGCTTTGAGACCTTGTGACAGAAGAATACACTTAATGAGGTATTTCAAGTTATTTTAAAAATGTATTGCATATGCAATTGGTAAAAAAATACAAAGTATGTAGAAGCAAGGATCTAGTTATTTCTGCAAGTTAGGTTTGAATTTTACAGTCTTATAAAAAGGCACAGGAGGGGCTAAAGTACTGGATGTCTCTTCTTACTGTCTCATAAGATTTAATGTGCAAAAGAAATCTCTAAGTGTATTTCAGTAGTGTGTTTTGGATAATCTCTTATAAAATATATATGGCCCATATGGTGTAATATATCATTAAGCTGTAGATATTTTCATAAAAGCCAACCTCAAATTTAAACATAACTACAGTATTTCATTCTCAGTATATAAATACATTTTTTATGAAACCTGCAATACTAATTAAGAATTTATAAGGACTGATTAAGTGCCCACTGAAGTCATCAGATAAAATTCATTGGCTGCAAGCACTGGGCTTGACTCCCAGTTGAGGCCAAAATGCTTAAATCAGATAACATTGTTTTAGATGTTACTTTATCTAAGACCACTCTAGTCCTTTTGAAACAATACCATAGAAAAGATAGTATATTTTTTAAGAGTGTGCATCTCGGAAGGTCTCTTATGACACACCTTTAGATGAATTGCTAGGAAAATAAAATAACAACCTATAAATAGAAGCTGGCATGCTGCAACAGAATAATGATTAGTCCATTTCATATTCTGAACAAAGAAGACAAAGCCAATTCAATCTGCACTGCATTGCAATATGGCATATTACATCCATTATTTCAAACAAGCTGGATTAGAACATAATTAATGTGATGTCAGCTTACTATTAATGTCTCATGAATAAAATGTTTTATGTTGTTTACTGGTATATTGTTATTGTCTGTAATCTGTATCACAAATACATTTCTTCAGTCTTATTGTATTTATTTAAATTTGTTCTGCTTCCTACTTTTAGTGGTAAGAATATTTTATGTACTGTTCTACATTATTTGAGATCCATCCTCCCTGGCCAGGCTCAGAGGGAAGATGAGGTTTCCTTAGCAACATATGCTATCACAAAATTTGAAAACACCCTTCTGAAATGCTCAGGTCTTCCTTCAATTTATGTTGTTTGTTCTTACCCCATGGAAAGTATTGCTGTGAGGGAGGCACATATGAACCTTAGGCACTACTGAAGATTTACTCAAATTAAGCCACAGTGGCACTTCCCTAGTATAAGTGACGTATGGTAAATTCAATAGTCAGGGTTTTGTTTGAGAACTTTTTAGAATTTAGAAAAATCACATTTTAGAATGTGATTTTTCTTTTTAGCTGAATAAAAACCAAGAGTGTGTAGCAATAAAAGACTGCAGGTTTTTCCCAGCAATATTGGCTCACAGTGTTGGGTGGAACCGCCTGCTCAATAGAGAACTGATTATCTTTTTACCCTCACTTGAGACAAGGCATCTGTTTCATCCTTTAAAAACCCACATACCGAAAGATTTTATGTGATAACACCCAAAATTTGGAGGGCATTTAAAACAGAAATATAGAACTTATTATAAAAATGTCTGCTATTAATATTACTTTTATTTACAGTTAGGATGTCTTCCATAAGTTGCTTTGTAAGAAGAAGGATATCACCTTACCTAAATATTAAGCACTAAAGAAAAGCAGACTAATTGCTTTCTGGAGACTATACTCTAAAGCACAGATCACAGGGAATGCTTTGCCCTGCAAGAGAGTTTGGTGAGATGCTGCAACTCCACTACTCACTGCCTCTAGTGGGTGTTGAGATGTAACAGCTCTTTCTGTTGTGTGCATGATTATCTCAGGACACAGCCGTAGCTGTCATTTTCAAAATATTTTAAAGCTACAAACTGGGAAAAATGAAATTCCTCCATTTTTATCTGCATCTCCTTGTTTGCACAGTAGCTAATTTCACCATCTTAATTATGTATAACATTAGTAATTTCAGCATCAGCTGTGGTTCTTCCTCATCTTATTTTTATACCAAAGTAAGCTATCAGATTGACAGTTTCTCTGAACTTTCAATACCTCTAGTCATAATGTAATAATTGAAAAATGCATCACTTTCTGCATAATATTGCATGTGATTAATCAATGTGATGAACTATTACAGTGTTTTCATTGATTTATGCTAGAATGACTCATGATGTTATAGATACATAAAATATGGTTAGTGTTAAAATAAATAGAATATCTGTTGACTGGTTATTGCAGATTTTTAATGGAAGATCTTCATTTTGCTATTCTGAAGTCTTTGTTTTTCACTTCAAAGGAAGATTTCATTTTTTTGTCTTTTCCTTTTTATTCCTAATTCCGGACAAAATCTCAAGTGTATGATTACGCTTGAACAGTGTTAATACATGGCTGATAAGCTTACAGTTAGTATATGAATACTAATAAAGCTATGAAACAAAAAACAAGGTATTACAAAAGTTTGACATCAATAACCTAGTAACTTGATAATTGTTACTCCAGCTGTCATCAGTGTGAAATGGAAATGGGAAATTTAACAAGGAAATTCAATCAATAACTACAAATCCTTCTGTAATCTATTCTCAGTCATGAATCAGGAGTACTGTTACCAGTATTATCTGTGTGGATTTTACTACAAATGGACAAGAGTCTAGGAGGGACCCCTTTACCCTCTGTAATAATTTCATTGTTTTGCTGTTTACTCATACACTTGATTCTGCAGCACTGAGCTCACTGCAGATCCTTTTCATTGAAATAAAAGCAGTGAAAGTCATCTGCACTGAATTTTGGTCCTCATAAAAGTGATACTGAAAGCAAGGTCAAATGTGCACTACCAAACAAGCTGGAGTTTAATGTTTTTCCTTTCCACATTTTGCTTCCTTTAGGTATATTAAAAATCTGCTATTTCCCCACTGGCAAGTGAGATTAAATGTGTGGGGGTTTTAATTTTTTTTACTTTTGCAGTTTTAATAGCCTTAAGTCCCATATCAAACTCGTTCTAATTTTATTCACATGGATAAGAGGGTTCTTTGGGAGGGAAAAGCTATAGACTCTGACATAGGGCAGGAAGACCTACCTTACCCTGCAGCATCCCTTTACAAAGCTACATAACTGACTGCCACTCCACAAGACCAGGCATGGTGCAGAAACATTCATCATGAACACGACATATGGTGTTGATGCATAGCATAGATTCATTAGTTCCCACCATAACACAATGATGCACTGCCTGCCTGCCATTACAATGTCAATGAGTACTAAGAATAGCACACACTTTGTGCTGCAGGGCACTTATGGTCATACATTAAGGTCTGTTGAAATAAAGGATATTTGACAAATTAGTTTCATAATGGGAAACAATGTTATAAATGATAATCCTTAACCATTTGGAAATGCATGGGGTAGAGAAAAGAAAGTGGCAGAAAGGAGAGGAGAAGTTAAACGCTGGTCACTAGACCAAATTCATACGCTAAATATCCTTCCAATTATTTAGTCCTCTGTAGATCTACTCTGCCAAGTCTAAGTGAAGAATTTACATGTATAAGAAGGCACTAGATAAAAGAAGGTACCTCTGATTGTTCCTTCCAAATATGGCTATATGAGATCTGCTATTTTAAATTTCTTCAATCACCTATGTCATGAATGTAAAAAGATCTAACGGAGTTTGAATTCCCTATTTTCACATGCTGCTTCTGATGCGACACTTTAGGAAGGCACACCATTCCTTTACATCACTCTTCTAAGACTAAACTTCTGTCTTCTGTGCGTGTCTTCATAGCATTAACAATATAAATTTGTCAAATAAAACTACATCATGCTGTGAAGTGTTCTAAAAAACATTATTTTAGATGTTATTTTAACAGAACACTCATACATATTAATGAAGGAAACCTATAGAAAAGAATCACACAATCTCAAAACATTAGGGGTTGAAAGGGACCTTGGAAGATCATCTAGTCCAACCTCCCTGGCAGAGCAGGATCATTTACATTAGGTCACACAGGAATGTGTTCAGGTGGGTTTTGAATGTCTCCAGAGAAGTAGACTCCACAACCTCCCTGGGCAGCCTGTTCCAGTGCTCTGTCACCCTCACCATAAAGTTTCTTCTGAAGTTTAAGTGGAACCTCCTGTGTTCCAGATTGCACCCATTGCCCCTTGTCCTATCATTGGGCATCACTGAGAAGAGCCTGGTTCCATCCTCCTGACATTCGCCCTTAACATATTTATAAACATTAATGAGGTCTCCCCTCAGTCTCTTCTTCTCCAAGATAAAGAGACCCAGCTCCCTCAGCCTTTCCTCATAAGGGAGATGCTCCACTCCCTTAATCATCTTGGTGGCTCTGTGCTGGACTCTCTCAAGCAGTTCCCTGTCCTTCTTGAACTGCGGGGCCCAGAACTGGACACTATATTTCAGATGCGGCCTCACCAGGGCAGAGTAGAAGGGGAGTAGTACCTCTCTCTACCTACTAACCACACCCCTTCTATTACATCCCAGGATGCCATTGGCCTTCTTGGCCACAAGGGCACAGTGCTGGCTCATGGTCATCCTTCTGTTCACCAGGACACCCAGGTCCATTTCCCCTACACTGCTCTCCAACAGGTCTGTCCCCAGCCTATACTGGTACATGGGGCTGTTCTTTCCCAGATGCAAGACTCCGCATTTGCCCTTGTTGTTTTTCATTAAATATCTCCCCTGAGAGATATTTGTTGATAGTGCACGCTGTTCCCTCATCCAAGCAAGAAGAGGCTCTTCATGTCCCCAAACTTTATGTGCATGAAAAATCTTTGAACACATTGACACCCCTTGATAGAGTCCAGAAGAAAGAAAATATGTCATGCAGTCATGCTGTGTTTATTCAGATGGAATGAACAGGTACAAGATAGTAACAGTGTTAATATGCCTCTGCTGCTGTATGAAACAGTTTAACAAAACTAAAATATCTGAAATTGTGGGGAACTCGGTTTACATAGTCCTATGGTCATTGCTATTGGAAAAGAACAACAAAAATATTGAAGTGACAAAGGAAAAAAGCGAAAAAAAACATTGCTTTTTCTTCTTTACTACTGCTGCAAAGTACTGTAATAAGAAAATGTGTGTGTTAGCCAACCTTTTTAGAAAACACTAAAGATAGCACTAGCTACCTCTTTTGACAGAACACAGGCTAGGATACACTGGACTTAAGATATAGGATAGATTTAAGGTGCCGATTTATAGTATAATCACTGAATATGAAATAAGTCAAAATTAACTTGAAGTACAAGGTAAGAAAGCAAAGACTAGAAGTGAATTTTCTACTACCCTACAACAAACTCTCCCATTTCAGTACAGCTGCTGATGAGAGCACTGGCAGAAATTTAAGTATCTCCCTCCATATCCAAGCACATGAGCCTGGACCTACTTCCCATCTCCAGTGGAAAGGCACAGGTGCAAAGTAAACTTCTGATCACTGAAGCTGAAGAATCACTAAGTAGGAGGTGATTCTCCTTTATATTCTTCTATATAATTTTCAAAACAGTTACACCTTTACAGAACCAGTACAAATGGCCACATGAAGCTCCAAAATGGTACCTTCACCATCAGCATCAGTGTGAGGTCAAATGATTTAATCAGGTTTTATGTTACTTCAGTTTTTGTAATTGTATGCAACACGCAATACATATACAAAAGCTTTGTACTAATGTTCTCAGAAAGAAATACAATCAAACAGGATTTTTCTGGCACTACACCTCTTGAGTGTTGCCTTCATTCAAAAATCACTCCCTAATGTTTACAATAAGACATGCAGAAGATATTTATTTCTTGTCCAGTTCAGGAATATCATTAGTGTCTTGCATCCAACATCTGCATAAATGTATAACAGTACCAGGCATTTTGTTCTTAACTTTGAGTCATGGGGTGGTAGTTATTTACTTTACCTTTGCTTCAGCTAAAAGTAGAGATTTCAGCTTCTGGCAGGAAGTTCTGTTTACTGTTCTTTTTGCTGAGTCTTGAGGTTTTGTATCAATTCAGATTTAATAATTCTACATTGATGACACCTGTGCTAATTCTCCATTTTCATGTCCCCAGCTGCAAAATCAAGATAGAATAGGTGGAACAGCAGGAAGAACCTAAATGGAGGAACAAGTCTCTCTCCTAACCTGAACTACACCAGGGACTGGGAGTTAAATGGGAAAGTAAGTGTGTTTGTGCATGAGAAAGAGGCGGGGGAGCAGGGGGGGAGGATAAGAAAAGACAAAGATAAATCCTACACTTCAGTGTTCCCCATCAACCTGTTCTCAGTGCTGCCTTGATACAAGCCTTTAGTCACTTGACACATTCCCCAAACCTGTGAAAAAATAACTAAATTCCTTTCACAAGATCACCAGTATTTTTTGTTTAAACATCATTTGGAGAGACAGACAGGGTGACTGCTCTTATCTTCCTCTTTTTTGAGCTTCATCTGACAGTTATAGTCTCTTTAACCATATCTGCAAGCAAAACACATCACTTTACATTTCCGGAGGGTCTCATGTCATTGTAATTATGCATGGCATCCTGTTAAGTCCTTCACATTAAATATGTAATGGAAGGCAATCTGAGTTGTATTCCTGGGGTGGCTATGAAGATTGAAATATTGAAGTTTACTGAATGCAATGAATCAAAATGACTACAAGCTGTCTGAGTAAAAGAAGAGACATATGAATAAAAGCAGTGTGGCAGATCTTCTACTTTGCATGCTCTGTAGCTATTTACACTATTTCAAAATGGGACACTAATTTCTGTTCAGATAAAATCGTATTTTGATAATCTGGCCTACTGAACTCAGTTTGTTCAAAAGCAGACACTAAAAAATTCCTCACCACTTGCCCAATTAGAGACATTATTATCCAGTTGCATACCAGCAACATCAGCTAGCTGTAGATCTATTTAGTGTCTATGTCTTAAAGTTCCTATAAAATGAATAAAACAAAATCTTTTACAGAATGGCCCATTTGACCACATTTTACTCATTATATGCCTGCTTTAGGATGGAATGAATTGGGTTTTTAGATATACTTGTTTCCGTCCTTTGATCATTAGAAGATTTGAGAGCTTCTTGTACCAACTAAATCATCAATATTTAACCATATCCATTGTCACATTGACAATTAGCCAATATTCTTGTTAAAAACAAGTGGTTAATCACATGTCAGCACTAGGTTTAACAGATTCTTCACAAACATTCTACAGCCTGAAATACCTCATGTAAATCAATCAGTGAGTACTTTTAAAGAAAAAGCACTTTTACATAAGCTGGATCAGCTCATATTTTAAAGGAGAGATGCAGAAGAATCCTGAGAGCCTCAGACATCAGGCATTTAGCAATCTGAACAAATGTGCATGGTTTAGCATGATTCTCAGTTTTCTTTGTGAAAGTAAAGCCTGTGGCCCTGCATATGTTTTTAATTATAGGATTTTGTTTCCTGTTACTTAGGAGTACTAAGTATCTGAAAATAGTGGGGGAAATTCTTTTCATTTTTTGTTTGTTTGTTTGGAAATGGCAAGAGTAAAGCCAGCTTCTTTATGCTGGCTTGCATAAGAATCACAGAATCATAGAAACATAAAATCATTTAGGTTGGGAAAGACCTTTAGAACATCAAGTCCAACTGTAAATGTAACACTGCCAAGTCCACCACTAAACCATGTCCCTAAGCACCACATCTACACTTAACATAACCAGTAGCATCTTATTAGTCTAGGAAGGGACAGTGTTGCAGGTCCTTTGATGAATACATTTAAGGATGTAAACCTTGAAATTTTGTAGGAGGTTTAAAAAAATCTTATGACTTGTCCCTTTTCCTAAAGCTCAGCTACCTTGGGCAGTGTCTGTTAGTGTGTAAAGCAGTCAGCACCACTTCCAAAGGCAAAATTAAGTGTGTTGATTGTTACATCATCTTTCCAGCAGTCGTGACTCAGTAGCAGGTCATCAGCTTACTGCTTTCTTCTCATCCATGAACAGCAAAGTGGAAAAGTCTTCTACTGCCAGCATCTCAAACTCAGCCAGTCCTAGCAGCTTAACAAGTCAGTATTTCTCTACTGGTAGCTGTCTTTTCAGCTTCAAGGCTTAGATTCTGAATAAAGATTTGGACTTGTTCCTCTTTTCAGAACTGCTCAAAAGGTGTAATGATTTAGGTCCAAGATAATAATTTGGTATGATTGGTGGGTACTGGACCAACATTAGAAAAGCTTTGCCTGTATCGTGAATGCTTCCAGAAACCAATATGAAGGGTATACTTGGGAATACTCTGAACTCTTGCAATCCCTTAGGGCAAGAGGAACAGGGTATAGATTATAGGGTACATTACCTTGTGTCACAGAGGTGTGCTCACAGAGATTGGTCTTAGGTTGACAGAACGCAGATCTGTCTTGAAGCTGCTCTGATGCACCCCAGATGTTCACTGATACAGTGACTGCTCTCTCCCACTCCACATCTGTCTTCCCAGGTGGCCACCACTGTTCCTGAAGATCATCTTTAACACAAGAAACAGACGAAAGCTGGAGTCTGATTGTGTAGACAGCTTGACATATGTGTGTTATGAAATACTGTTCTTTACTCCAGGAAGTACAAGCTCTTAAGTCTAGCCAGGAAACTGTAAGCATAAACATGTGAGTGGTTACACAGGTGTTCATAGCATTTATGGAAGATGTAACAATCAGGAGTATCTCTGCTTCTCACTTTTATTATCAAATATGGTAAGAGTTTGTGCTGACACACCCATTTATTTATTCCTCTACTTCTACTGCTGCTGTCATCTTGTGATAAGAGGCAGCAAAGCTAATAAATCACAAATGAGCTTTCACATTTTTTCCCTTCCACTGTATTTAGCCCTTGCAGATATACCCTGGTTACATTCTGCTTCTAAAAAATAAGCAGGTTTTATCACCATGATATTTCTGTAGTCTTAATTGTTATATACATGTGAGAACAGGAAATTATAGGGAGCTGGGTCATTTTGTTAGCAAAATGTATTTGACTAAGCCGTGCACAAAGGACAAAGCCATAGCAGTGTTTCACCAGATAGAGTTTCCCAGGGAAGGTAATACAGGTAAGAAATAAATGTTCCTTCTTAATCTTCATTTGTTCTAGGAGGTAGCACTTCTACTGACAAGATATTAGTTACCCTGCCTCCACCTATTTCTTGTCTATGTACACATGCCCACCCAAGTGCAGCTTTATATCCTTATATGAGTAAGCACACAGGGTTGAGAAATCACACAATAGTTATATGTAAATAGAATATAAGTGCAGTCTCAATGAATAGACCACATTGACTGTTGTGCTCCTGAAACACGGGATACACATTATACTGCTTCAGAGAAAAATTAAATACATTTGATTTTCTAAGAGAGATTAAGTGAACATCAGAGCAAGTTAAACAGTACATACTGTGAGTCTCTACAGAGAAAAAGTAGTGTCAAAAAACATAGCCAGAGGTTAATTGATAATCGGTTAAACTATTCATTTGTTATTAATGATTACTAATGAGAAACATTAGAATAATCAATGTTCCAGCCCAGTGCTTTGCCAGATGTCATGTTAATTGCAACTGAAGATAGCAGTGGCCTAACAAAATACGGAAGCAATTAACATGGCTGACTCAAAGCCACCTCACGCCTCCCTGGAGCATTGTTCTAGCAGTATTACAGAACAATATAAAATTCTCAGGGTTTGCAGAGTGGGAAAAAATAATTCCTAATAGCCTTTGATATAATCCTGTTTTGTCTCATAAAAAGTAAAAATTACAGTAAATCTGACATAAGCAAATATATTTGCTTGGAAAGATTACAATCACAGGCTAACAGACAAGGAACTACAAAGTAACCTATCATGAATAAAACACTAACACCAGCAGTGTTAATGGCTAATTGAAATTAAAATCCACTCTAACCCCAGTGAAAAATATGTTGAGTTTTAATATTCCCAATAAAATTTCACTTTTAAATTATGCTTTATGACCTGAAACAACAATAAACCACTAAACTGCCATGTTGTTATTTAAAATATGCAAAGTAGGTTCTTAAACTACAGTTATTGTAAAATGCTGAGGAGTTACATTTTATTCTATACAGAGGTGAGATTTCATTCCATGGTTGGAATGGGAGCTTTCATCTGGTTTAGACTGATGAAGCTGCAGGACTGGATGCAGCCAGAAATGATAGTAGGAAAATGTGGAGGAGGATATGTACATTCAATACAACATCTCCCCATCACATAACATAGAACATTTGTCTCTCCCAACCCAGTTTGATCATCAGCTGCAAGCAGAAAGCTAGGACATCTGTCTCCACATCAGGTATTCCAGGTGGCTCCACTCCAAATTTACACTTGCTTCTATCATTCAGTGGCTCAGAGAAGTGGGCTTTAGGAGCAGAGTTCAGAGCACTGTCACCATCAACCATCAAAAAAAGAATTGGGAAAGGCATGTGCAACACAAGTGCACGTACATCCGAACAGGGTTCCTGAAAGTTAAGCATATGCTGAGCATACCTAATGAATGTGGCCAAATGTGGTTTACCAGTTTTTTAATCAGCCATGAACAAAGATGTACTATACAAACTAGTGTAATCAGATTATAATATTGAGTGACTGGGATGTATATAATACAAAATTATTATTTAATTGACTCTAACACTGAAACTAGGATGATTTTTTTTTATTCTTGTTGGGAAACTTGGTTAAAAGCACACCCACATTGACTATCAGTGTCCCTAGTCCTGTGTGTGAACCACAGTCCCTAATTGCGGAATCCTGCTCGACAATTAAATTTCAGCAGTGATCCTGTCTGTTTTATTTGATTTGCATATGTCAGGAGTAAGAAGGATTTTCTCCACTGAAGGCTGGCTTGTGCTTGAGGTGTCTAGGCTAGACCCTGGCATGCTCTCACAGGAGTGAGGTCTCCCATAACAAGCCGGGCACTGAAGCTGGAAGGAATAAAGGACATTGATCAAAGGGAAGATTCTTCCACAAACACGTGTTTCTGTGGTGTCCTGGGTACCTGCTGATCTAAAGCAAAGTGTAGGGCTTAAGATGTGCCAAGCAGGACCACTCGGAAGAAATGACAAGTGATTGTTGTGGGAGACTCCCTTCTCCAGGGAATAGAGGCACCCATCTGCTGACCTGACCCCTTGTCTAGAGAGGTTGTTGCCTGTCAGGGGCTCACAACAGAGATGTCAAGGAGAGACTGCCAAGTCTGGTCCACCCGTCTGACTACTACCACCTGCTGCTCTTCCATTTGGGAACTGATGATACCAAGAGCAACCTGGGAACTATCAAAAGGGATTTCAGAGCCCTAGGAGCAGTGATCAAGGGCCTTGGGGCACAGGTTATTTTCTTCTCAGTCCTACCAGTTAGGGTTGCATACGAAAAGAGGAATAGGCATGTACTCCAAGTAAACAACTGGCTGCACCACCAGTGCTGGTGACAGGGTTTTGGTTTCTATGATCATGAGACCCAGTTTAATGATCAACAGCTGCTTGGGAGTGATGGGATCCACCTCACCAACAGGGGCACACTTGCCTTTGCCAATAGGCTGGCCAATGTAATAAGGAGAGCTTTAAACTACAAAGGAAGTGGGTAGGGGGGAATTATGGAAATTATGGAGATTATCCAAACAATAAAATAAAACTCGAGGGGGTACAACCCCAGCAAGTGAATGCAGTCAAACAAGTGTATGCAGAACATGTCTGTGGGGTATCCTCATTCACCCCTCCTATAAAATTAGCATGCTCTAATTCCTCTCTGAAGTGCCTGTATACCAACGCATGCAGCATGGGAAATAAACAAGAAGAGTTAGAGATCTGTGTACAAACGCAGGGCTTCCATCTTATTGCAGTTACTGAAACATGGTAGGACAGTTCGCATAGCTGGAACAGTGAGGACAGTTCGCATAACTGGAACAGTGCCATGAATGGCTATAAACTTTTTAGGAGAGACAGACCAGGAAGGCAAGGTGGTGGAGTTGCCCTTTATGTAAGAGAACACCTGGTACGTATGGAGCTGCTCCTCGGGGTGAATGATGAGAGGGTTGAGTGTTTATGAGTAAGGATTAAAGGTCAGACTAACATGGGTGACATAGAAGTGGGTGTTTGCTACAGGCCAACTGAACAGGAGGAGGAAGTGGATGAGGCCTTTTACAGTCAGCTGAAAGTAGCCTCAAAGTCACGGACCCTGGTGCTCATGAGTGACTTCAACTACCCGACTTTTACAGTTGGCTGAAAGTAGCCTCACAGTCACAGGCCCTGGTGCTCATGGGTGACTTCAACTACCTTGTCATTTGCTGGAGGAATAACACTGCAAGTCAAATACAAAGAGATTCCTTGAAAGCATTGATGATAATTTTCTCTTGCAAATGATTGAAGACCCAACAAGGAAAGGTGTGCTGCTGGACCTTATCCTATCAAATAATGAAGGAGCAGTTGGGGATGTGAAGCTTGGCGGCAGCCTTGGCTGTAGTGACCATGAGATTGTGGAGTTCAGGATCCTGCTAGGAGGAATCAGGGCACACAATAAGACTGCAACCCTGAACTTCAGGCAAGCT
>NW_010303177.1:0-12508 GCF_000700745.2 Antrostomus carolinensis
ACCCAAACCATTCTATGATTCTATGATTGCCTTTAGAAATAGCAAAATAAATTAGATGTAGTCTTGCAAAACTTCGAATGTATTTAGTTGGAAAGCAGTCATGAGGTGAGAAAGGGTAAACAGTAGTTCAGAGACTGCAGAGGTATTGCCTCGTTGTACTGAATAATTAAAGTGCCATGGTGAGAAGAAGTTGGTCAGTCTGTTGTGGGTACTTAACATCTAGTCCATCACATTGTTTGCTTTTCCCTGCAATGCCTGACATGTTGTTCTTAGTCCTGGCCATTGTGTGGGAAATAGTATCTGTTGAAGCAATTTTGTGAAAAGGATCTGTTGAAGTGGTTCAGGATTACAGTGAAATTTTTATAATCCATTTACACTTGATTTATAACTTTATTAAGCAAAAAGTAACCGAACATATCTGGCCTTCAAGAGCTTTGTCATCAAAACCTGAATAAAACTGTTAAATTTTAAAGCACTTGAGAGTTTTTTTTTTCCCCCAGTTATGTTGGTTACTGGCCCCAATAGAACACGTGGAAGCTGAAATGGAAACATTCAGGCATTTTGTTGAGGAGGTATAGTGTTCTATTTTATGTTGCAGTAGGAACTGATGATGGATTGTACTGTATTCGAGGAGGAACTGGGGTAAGAATATGGCTTTAGACTGGCGTGACTGTCATCGACTATGGCACTTTGTCCCATTTTAATGTTACTGAAAATTGTGGATAAAAGGTTGGAATCTTTCCGTTTTCCTTTTTTGGTTCTTTCTCTTCAACAGATTGAGAGTAAAACTGAAAGCAAGACTATAAATTAGAGCAAACCTTGATCATGAGATCTGGTTAATTACTTTCATTTGCATGCCTTCAGTGGTGAGGTGAAATTTGCTTAAACACTGAATTCTCGCCTTAGGTGGAGGCCTTTCATTTTATCATTCATATCCAATGCCACAGCATGGATCATGCGGTGACATTTTTAATATTTTGTAAAATGTATTATTATGGTTTTTGGTATTACCCTAATTTGTTTCCACTTGCTTTGAAAGGCTCGATTCACAAGTAAGCAAAGTAGAGTCACGCTCTAGGTATTTTTGTTGTTACCTTTTTTTGTTTAATGCAAAGAAGCTCCAGAGTATCTGACTTTCACAGTTTGTGTGAAAAATCTCTTTTTTTTTAGTGTACTGTTTACACTGGGTACAGGTTAGAAAATGTGTTTTGGACTTTTCCAAACTAGAGCTGTGCTTTCCACCTGATTTGAAGAGTTGTGTACCTTATTCAGAAAACCCCATGCCGTTAAAGGATCTCCTTCAATATTGTTCACTCATATCACTTACATGTCATCAATTGTTTTGCAGCCTCAAGGCCATTTTATACATGGTTGAACAGTTGAGCGTTTAAAACGATTTTGGGAAGGGCCAAGAGCTAAGAGTCATTGAATTTCTTTCTATTGTGTTTGAAATGTTATTTCAACTGTTTATAAGCAGTTGTGTTCTGTGTATCTAAGAAATGTGGATGGGTCAGCTAATCCAGCCACGGGCTGATGGGCGGTTTCGCAGTTCATCTGTGACAAGACCTCATTAGCAGTACATAGTTCAGCCGTTGGTTAAGCCTGGTGGCAAATGTGCCATCTGCTTGCGTGCAGCCTTGGATCCTGCCAGACCTTCACTCAGAGACATCCCGTAGATCTCCCTGAGCATCCAGGTCCTGAGAACACGCACATAGGAGTGACAGTTGTGATCAGCAGGAGCATCACACAGGGATTGTCGAGGTGTGTGTAAAGTCAACAAAAAAGCAGCAAAAACTGCACTGAAATTACATTGTGAGTTCTGTGAAGTTATGCCAAGAAAACATATACTGAACATAGTGGAAATAACATGCAGGTGAAGTCAGCAAAAAGAGACTTCAATTATAGCAAGTAAATAAGTGGTGGAGATTATAGATATAAACTCTTATGCCTGGGGGCTAAGTCTAGGTGTAAATGAATGAGTAGTACGGAGAAATTTCCACAAGAGCAGATTATTGTATAGTGGCTTCCTGAACCTTCACTACAGCGTTTATAAGTCCCTGTTGTCAGGGATAGGATATTGAACCAAATAGCTGACTGGTCTGATCTGATATTCCAGATCTGTTGGTTTTTGGGGTTTTTTTTAAGAAAAAAAAAAAAAAAAAGGAGGCTGAGCAGAAAGATACTGCAGTATAAATTGTGACAGCAGAAAATTGCTTTTAATGAAAAAGTTATTTAGGGCTCATACAGGAAGAACATGGAATGAAGCATTTTTATTGCAGATAAGAAAATGCGTAAAGCAAAAAAATCATTGTTTAACTGTGTGGAAGATTGAAGTTGAGCCATTTGAGATTTTAATGAGTCAGGAATATGGAGTACAAATACACTGATATTTCAGCTTAGAAATATTTTGCTGCTTTCCTTTTTTGGCTGAGATGCTGTAGCGTATGTGAGTTCTAAAAATACCACCCTCGAGTCCCCTTGTCAAAATAGATTTCTTTCCCTTCAGTGTCCAAAACTGCGTTCATGTGTAGCTATGTACATTAAGCTATGTAATTGAACTTATGTAAAAAACCACAAAAACATACAAAAAATAGGTGTGCACAGTGAAATCTGTATGCAAGGCATGACTTAGTTCTGGTCACCTGCTTTGCTGGTTAGTAAGGGCTTCTACCCCATGAGGTGACGTTGTGCTCTGAGCAGTAGTTACCTGCGTAATGCCAGGGACAGAAATAGGAATGAAGTTGGCAAATTTAGAACTAGTGATATTTTAGGGTGGGTTTTTTGTTTTACTTACGGTTATTTCATGTGTCAAAACTTGGAAAACTTCCTTGGTGTTGCTGATGGTGGTGGTGTGGGGTGTGTATGTGGAAGGCTGGTTGTCCCCCCGACCTTGTCTGTGAGTCCTTGCTTTTCCTGAGCAGTGACTGAGGTGCTGTGCACACCGGAGAGATCGATGACTCGTTCTGGGTTTACAGGGGTGAATTTTTATGCCAGTGAGTTCTGACCAGAGAGAGAATATTTCCACCCAATTATTCTCCAACAATTAATTTCTTACAAAAATACCACAGACATTATTTTGTCCTTAGCTTTGTATGTCCACCTGTATCTATGAAAAGAAAATATGTATTTCTAAGGAAAAAAAAATCCCTCTCTACTTGTGGAAGGTTTTTAGGTGAAAGACTGTAACCCCCCTTTTCTGTTTCGCGTCCGGTTATTTCTTTCTCTTCCTTTTCAAACTGAGTAACGTGCGTTGTCGCTCTTAATTCTGTGCAACAATACAGGTCCTGTTTCAATCCTATTCAGAACAATAAGACATCCAATTTGCTGCTAAATGGCTTGACAGACTGTTTAGTTCTCCATGAGCTCTGAGCGAGCATGAGATCTTCCAACGTGGTATTCGTCTGTCAGCTGCAATTTGATAGATACTCTTTACTGCTGTAAGTATATAAGGACATTAGATGGCAAAGAGAAAGTGTTTGTTGGTATTGTCTTTGGAAAGAAAGGCAGCTCAGTGTTTACAAAACTCGCATGTCAATGAGACAGAGTTATTAATGTTTTATTTTTGCTATGAGAGACTTGAAATTGTTTCGATTCCAGAATAGAAGAATTACATAATAAAATCCTGACACTAAATTAGGAAAGGATTATGCTGAAGAGAAAGCCCCATTCATTGCTCAGAAATCCTATCACGGGCAGAGGGAGAGGGTCTTTACCGTTCGTTGGCTGAACGGACGGGAGATTTTGCGCATGATGAATTGCACCGTTGTATGACAGATGCTCATTGTTTAATGACTTTTATAGTTTGGCAAAATTCATACAGCTTACTTTGCTAACAAAGGCTAATTATTAGAGTTAATATGCCATCAGCAATGCACATTAGAGGATTACTGGATGTGAGAGCTTCTTTAACATTCTTAACAAAACCAAGGCCTTTATCAAAATAGGTATAGTTTCATTTTTTCCACCTTCAAAATAATAAACAAAAAAATCTCAAAATGCATCAGAAAGAGGAAAATTGGCAAACTTATCCTTTGAAAAGAAATCAAATTGTTTATCATTTGTACAGATACTGTCTAGCACTGTGCCTGTTGATCATAATTGGTCTTTCAAACAATATATACAAATTAATTGACATTTCTGTCTGGCATTCATCGAAGATGTAAATATGGGATGTGATTGCAATTCAAATTAGTCTGAAATTTAATATCTGGTTATAATCAGAATCGCTAAAGATGTCTGGCTAATTTAATTGACATAATTGTTATAACGTCTCTAATTTTATGTCGAAGTCTGAAGTAATGCCTACTGAGTCACCTCTGCTTTGGGAGGCTTTTAAAATAAAAATGAGGGATACATAAGACTGAGTTGAAAAGCTGTAGAAGAAAAGAGTTTATATCGTTTCTTCTCTCTCCTTTGGTAGGTTGCTGAAGGGAATGAATGAAATCTGGAGGTGTACAGCGGTACACCAGCCCTGTCATTCTCTAGTAAAGATCAGCATGAAAAAGCAAATGGCTCATTTATTGGACTGAATCATTGTTACTTATTTACAGGACCGAAATAGTTTCCTTCATATAAAAAGCCTTCAGCAAGTTCTCCTCAGATAGGAGGATTTATTTATGAAGTCTCTCTGGGATAATGTAGGATGATTCACTGTTTCTGCTACTTGCCAAAAATGAATCCAGCAGATAAGTAGAGTTTAAGCTATTGAAGTATTGGTTAACTTGTAAAAGTAAGCCAGGGACCTAACACTGCTTAAAGTGTCAAGGGTCAATTAAAAATCCACCCAAAGCAGAGGACATGCTGGTGGTGGAGCATGCTCGCCAGCTGCTGACATCCCTGTGTTGCCACGTCCAGTCCCAGCTACTCAGTGTGGGAGTGACTTTCCAGTGTGGAAACAAGGACACTGACATTCCTCGGCCTTCCGGCTGATGCAAAAGCTTGAAAATTTTCTTAAGTCGGCTGGAGCAGAGCTGAACATCAGTTTCTGAGCTAAAATTATCTTGATTACTTGACCGTGGAGATCAGCCTCCTGACTTTGACTTCACCCCATGTCTCCAGCTGAAGACAAATGCGTGATTGTGTGTAGAAGACAAGACACCAAACTGAGTGCTTAGTTCAGTGCGTGCTGACAGACGGACACTGTTCATCATTTAGGGGAGGCGGGCAGTGGGGGGAGGCAGTTGGAGAAGCAGTAAGAAGGGGGAAGCTGTCTGTGGTCACGCAGCTGAGCAGCTCTGGGGATGTGGGTGCTGCAGGCTGAGCCTGACGGGCGGCTGAGGTGCGCAGACCAGGATGGTGCTCGGGAGACCAGCATCTATCTGACTAATCCCAGGGGTATTATTGCTTTCAGTTCTCTGAACATGTCATATTTTTCCCCTTGAAAAGGTAAAGATTCCGTACAGAGGTAATGATTGCCAAGATTTACTTGATCTGTGCTCCGTGCAAAAGAAAAATGTGTGTGTCATGATCTCTCTGGGTTCTATTTGCGGAAGGTTTCTTATTTCTAATAGACTACCTGAGTTTTGTTTTTATGTGCTGTTCTTGAAATTCAGATGTTCTCTATCAACATAATAGTTATCTGACAAACTATCCATCCTGCTGCTCTTGGATTTTTGGTAAGCTTTTCAAGTGTCTGAGAAGATCAAGCCCTTCCTCCTAGAACAGAAATTGTCTTTCCTCTCTCTAGTCAGGGTTTTTTTTGTAACTTGGCAAATGTCAGCAGAAGGTATCAAATGTGAGAAGATGCATCCCCTCCCTTGTCAAAGATGGGTATTTTTTTGCAACCAGGAAGATGTATCCAGGCTGCCCTGCAACAGTGGTTTGGATCACCTGTGACCATGTTGGAGGGGACCATCACAGTGTTTGTAGGCAGACCATCCTACCTTCATGGTTTTGTAGGTACCACAGAGGGGCATGATGTATCTATTATTTGATACTGTTTTAAAATGGGAAGAGTGGATTAATATTCTCCAGGGGACAGCAGGGTGGTCTGCTGATGGTGGTCTCCATCTGCTCTTGTCCCTCCCAGGAGTGACTGAGAGATGAGCTTTCAGAAGAACCTCGTAGCGTTTGGGAGCAGTGTTTGCACAGAGGTATCTGTCATTGCTCTGACATCAGATATCTAATAATAACTTCCTAGCAAGTCATCCGCCCTCTTCTGCTTCACCCACTCTTAGTCACTATACCCATTCCTGTAGGCTACAAGTAGTAGGCTATTTATTAACAGCGGTAGCTTCTGAAAAATGGTTTTCTTAATCAGGTTTCTCCTGCCAAGAATGTAAAATCAGTGAGACCCATTTCAGGTGCCTTGAATCCTGTCCAAGTCAGATTACTCAGCAACTCATGTTACCTCAGCTGCTTCCATACCTTCCGTTCACATTCCAGTTGCGGAGGGCTGGAGCACTAGTTGAAAATTTGTGGTTATTAAAAATACTGACTTAAATTTCTCTGTAAGGGAATAAAAGCATTTGGCTAGTGTCCTTCCTGCGTGCCATCCAAATCTAGCACTGCGTTGCATGACACAGAGTCTTCATTTACTCTGAAGGAGAGGATCAAGGTTATCTGAGAATTAATCTCCTGCTTCTGTATCCTTCTCACCTAAGCGGTACCCGTGGGATCATGCCTGGAAATGCCAAGGGGAAGCATGAGACTGTTGGAACTCTGGCTGTAGGCAAAGCCATTTGTATTTTCTCTGACCTTGTTGGCTTAACATGCCAGTAGCTGTGCTTATGCCAGTTTTTTAGGTAAGCTCTCTTGTCCTCAGATCCTTGCAGGAATGTGACATTTCGCTTATTTTTTATAACCAGTCACTGATTGCCAAGGTCCTTGCATGCGGGAGCTGTTCTGGTGGCAGGGGAGCAGCAAAGCCAAGCACCCACTCCCTCCTGCACAGGCAGAGACCTGTCCCGCGTGCCGGAGGGGATGGCGAACTGGGAATGCCCCAGAGAGTTGCCTTGAATGGGATGCAGAAGTTTGAGTTTGTGTCAAAAAATACCTTTCTTATTTAGTTTGTTCAATTTATAGGTCAATTTATTTCCTGTGAAGAAAAAATAATTTTATAGATTGGAAGTTTCCCAGTGGAAGATTATTTCTGAATAAAAAAGCTTATGCTAGCGTAACTCATTGCTCAGAAGTTACAACCACTTTTGACATTGCATGACAATTTAGAGTGGAGTTTCAATTTTCAGTATGAATTCATGTTTTTATGGAGCATAATTTGGGAGAGGAAGCACAAATTAAAAATTTTATGTTTTAGAGTTTTTCCTCCAAGTTATGTCCTGTGTTTCTAGGCCAGCTTCCTAGTTCCCTGTGTTTTAAAACTTGCCACTCTCATGAGGGTCATAATTTTATTGGTCTTTCTGGAGGTAAATGACATTTTAAAAATAATTGTATTATCCAGCTTTTATTATTTCTGGAATATTCCTCTTTTTGTCAGGGCATTTTGTACCTCAGTGCCCAGTTTTACTTTTGCTTCTTTCTTTCAACTTCCCAGTTTTTTGTTCATTCCTACTTTCTATTGCTAAAGTCTTTCTGCCCACAAATTAAAAGTAAGACGTATCATTAAATAGTCTTAGGAAGATCCTGTTTTGAGTTTTCAAGTAATCTTAGACTAACTGGAACAATATAGACGCTCAGCTGAAGCTGGTGAAGAGGATGGCTGGAATTCAGGGTTTGGAATAGCTTTATTGCCACCTACCTTCTTTCAACCACTTGTGCCTCAGATGCAGGGCTGCTCTTTGGCACGGGACGGGTGTGTTTGACCGCTCAGCTGGCTGGTTAGGGGGACTCAGTTTTATAAACAGTATCTGCGCTGAAACAGCTGGAAAACATCTGTCACAGCCCAGCTTCAAGGAGTAATAGGTCTGTTTGACAGCATTGGTATTTCATTACCAATTGCCATTCATCTTTAGAATTAAAGCAAAAAAAACCCCCAAAAAGTGCAGGGAAGCACTGGGACACAAACGGGACTTGATTAAGTGTCCGTGCAAGAGAGAGATGGCTGCTTCGAGAGAAGGTCCCTGTAAGCAAGACAGGGTGGTGTGCTCCTGGCAGTGTGAACGTGCTTTGATAAAGGACCGTGATGGAGAATCTGGCTCTTCTGTTGTGAGTGCCTGGAGGGTACTGAGTTGGTTTATATTTTATTTATTTAATTGCTTTTGGGAAAGGCCCTGTGTATTTTTATATTGTGTGGTATTGTAGGACTACATTATAAATAATTTATAGGAGGGGTAAAATATCATACAGCAGTAATTTCATCTTCCTATGTTGAATAGTTTGTCTTCTGGGGATGTTAAAAGTTGTTGCTGGTGTTTGGTTTTTTTACCTTAATAGATCGCCTGGAGTTTTAAATATCTTATAAGATCTGCTGTACGCTTTCTGCCTGAGAAGGAGCTTGCTGCTCCTTTCCTCCTTTACAGCCACACTGCTTTGCAGCTGGTCAGCCTCAATAGTACTTGCTGGTGACTGAGGTGGCCAGACATCTGAGGTGACAGACATCTGAGGCAGGCACCTGGGACTGCTGTCGTTTTGGGCCAGGATCAGGCAGTGAAGCTGTATTTTTACATTCTTTTAGGTTTTCTGAATTTTGGCTTCTGTCCATGAACTGAGGAAGGTGGGGCTGTATTAGGATGAGTGGAGCGTGCCCACGGCATCCTGGGCTGCGTTAGCAAGACCGTTGCAAGTGGGTTGAGGGAGTGGGGAGTGCTGGCTCCAGTGCTGGGCTCCCCAGTTCAAAAGACATGGACATGCATGAAGGACCATTATGATGATTAAAGAGTTTGGAACATCTGCCATATAAGGAGGGGCTGAGAGAGCTGGGGCTCAGGGGAGTCTTACCAGTATGTATAAATACCTGATCGGAGGAGTGAAGAAGCTGGAGCCAGGCTCTTCCCTGGGTATCCAGTGAGAGGAGAAGAGACAATGGGCACAAACTGAAATACAGGAAATTCTGCTAAAACTCAATCAACAAAGCTGAGAAGTCTCCATCCTTAGGGCTATTCAAAACCCAACTGGTCACAGCCCTGAGCAGTCTTCTCTAGGTGACCCTGCTTTGGTCATGGGTTTGGACTAGATGGTCCCCAGAGGTCCCTGCTGACCCCAACTCCTTTGTGGTTCTGTGAATTGATAAGAAGAGCTGACATGGAGGGTACTAGACACTGGTACATGTGAATGTAGCATTCACTTAGGTCTTGTCGGAGCAAAACGGTTGCAAGGATATTAGTAAGTCACTTGGCAAGTGAGGTTGATACAGCCTATCTGTATGGACACCTCTAAAGTCTTTTAATTATTGTCCATTTCTTTGAGAGGTGTCCATACAAGTTTGATAAAGTCAGCTTAAGTAGGTGTAGGGAGAATTCTTTCCTGCCAGAAGGAAGAATTCTTGCACTGCCCAAAATTAGGAAGGCCCTCCACCCACAGAAATATTTTTGGATATGTATCCATTAGGTGATTTTGTACTTAAACAAAGGGGTTGAATGAAGAGCCCTGTGAAAGCCCAAATAGGCCTTTCTAACCCTTTTGGTTGCCCACACATTACCACACAGGCTAATGCCATCTATTAAGAACATGGGGGAAAAAGTTGTGGCCCTGGACTGTGTAAAATGAAATTGGTTTTCAGTCCTTTGAGACGTAGACTCTTTGGTGCTGTTTTCAGTCACAGGAACAGCTATATTGGATCAGACAAGCCCAGCGTGTTCCTGGCCAGACACAGATAGTATTAGGAAGGGGTAAGCACAGGGCAGCTCTCTCCCTGGTGAATCCCCTGAACCTCCTGCAGTTGGCCAGCCAGAGGTGTTCCAAGCTATGCTATTAGCTTGGTCATCTTGTTCAATAGTCAGCAATGAACTTATTTCCCCTGATTTTTTTCCATAAAAACATTTATACTTTTGGCCTCTGCAGCATAGAGTTTCACAATTTAATGATTTTGTTTGTGTGGAAAGCCCCTCCTTTTGTTTTAGTTTGATTTTATTTTATTTTTTTTTTTAACCCACAGAATGATCATTTCTATGAGTCCCATGAGTCTTCTGTGTTTACAAGAGAGGGAATAATAATTCCGAAAGTTAGATAAAATATGAAACTGCTAGAGAAAATATTCTCAATCAAATGGACCTTTGGCTTCATCCAGTATGACAGTTCATTCGTTCCTGTAAATGATTAGGTGAAATTCCTGTAAAGTCCTGTAAGTGATTCTTAAGGAAATGGATACTCCAGACAACTGGGCAGCTCCAGTCTTTGCGTTGACTTCCTGTCCCTCTGAGAGTACGTTCATATTCGTTGGGTTTTTGCCTTTTAACTGCTCCTCAGCATTCAAATAAAGTATCTCAGTAGGCAGCAGTATCTAGGAGTATGGAAAAGTGAGCACGTAGCCAGGAGAGCTGTATGTTTTGAGAAACTCGGTATATGTATCTGAAGTATTCAAGCTTCATTTGAACAATAGAGAAGTCAAATGTTTATGTTTTTCTGTATATTGTTTCTCTTTTCAACTTTCTACAGTGACTTTGAGATGTGAAGAGGTGGAGTGAGAAATCAATGCAGTTACAACATATCTCAAAGGTTAAAAAATCAAGATATGTACTCTTAGCTATTTCTGTTCTGACTCCAGAATGACTGAATAGAATGAGAACAGGAGATGAGGAAACAGCATTTAAGAGCAGATTAATCCGAAAAGGGGAGTTGAAAATTTTGCAGTTTGTTTTCTCTTTTCTGGGATGTTTTTTAGCAGAGAATATGCATTGCCCTTCCCCATGCTTTTAACAGTTATTTTATAACAGTGGTCTTACAGATTAGAGAAGAAAATTGCTGTATGAAAACTAATGAGATCTTTTAGAGTGTCACACTTAGAACATGCTTTAATAAGCAGATACCATGTGGAGTTCAGCAGCAATGACAGCAGGAAGGGAATTCATCTGGGTCCTACTGCAACCCATTTTCAAGCAGATGATTTGGTTCTTATTAAAAACTACCCAGGGTTATTTGGAGAAGGATATTTTGGTGGTAAGGGTTTGAAGAAGTTGAAAATCTATTCATGATCTTGACAAAACAAAGAAACTTCACATTTGATGGGATGTCTCCGTTATACTAAAAGAGTCTTAGTTTATGGTTATCTGATCATAAATAAATATAACTGTCCTAGTTTTTGTTTTTGACTTGGAGATGGAAAAAATGATGAAAGTCTGGGAGAGGAAACATAATTCATCTTTTCCTGCCTCTTATCATCCTCCCATCCACAGCCCCCCAGATACGATTTTGTCGGGGTTGGCCGAGTCTGTTGGTTTGTATAGTATTTGCATTTACCTTACTATGAAACAGTAGGAGAAAGAAATACACAGTACTTGAAATGTATCTGTTGCCTTTTTAAATTTGATTATACTTTGTAATGTCATTCAGCTAGCCAGTTTTTTAATGAAGACTCCATGTGCAGTTATTTACAGCTGTGGTACAGATGGATGTTTAAAACAGCATTCGGCTATGTTGAAAATTGGAGTTGGTGCTGGACTTCATATAGCTCAGCTGTTGCAATATACACGTTTTTAGTGATGTGTACATTGCAATAGGTACATTATCCCTGTGGTCACTGAATCTTATTTTTTTTAATTAAATACTGCTGCTGCTTTCTCCTAAAGAATAACCAAGGTTGATGCTGCAACTTTTTCCTGTATAATTAATTACAGGGTTTTTGTATTGACTCCAGAGTCTAAATGACAGAACGGAAGACTAAAAGGAAAAGCATGCTTCATAAGGTGGTTGCCAGAGATGGAGTTACACTATTATTATTAGGGTAAAAATAGTGTAAGAAAAGTTTGATCATGTCAATGTATGAACAAGCAGGAGAACGTTTTTTGTGAGATAGCTTTGGTTGTTGCTTCTATATAGTATGTAAATGCAATATCCGGAAAGTGAACTGTTAGGTTTTCAAGATTGTTTTGAAGCATGGGATTAAGCAGCAAGATATTATGTATAGGATCAGTTCACAAGGTTAACATGAGCCAACTGGTTTTCTAAAACATTTATTTATCCATAACATGCAGTTTCAGGCTTGTGTATTTTCACAGACCCTTTACATTTAGAGTTTTAACTTCTAATTGAGCCGCTTTTCCATACAGCTTGTCATCAAGACTTTAAAACATGTCACAAGAAGGATTTGTGCTAAATATAGCATGTCCTCTTCATTTGAAAATGAAGGCACAGGGACATAAATGTGTAAATGCTTTCTGTGCTGTGGAGCTGCAGGATTGCTGAATGGCTGCTCTCTCCCACTCCTCTGTGTCTTTCCGAGCTTGTCTGCTGTGAGTCACGCTGATGTCAGTCTCCACGTTGGCAAAGCAAAACTCGGCAGATCCGTGACTCTTTCTATTTTGGGATTTACAGATTTGGGGTTTGGTAGCATTGTAAACATCCGAACATAGGGGTGATAGTTTTACTGTGTGTCCCCCCCATGACTTCATACGTCTTACTTGTGATCACTTTCCCACTCAGTAACACCTGAGTGAGACCATTTTCACAAAGTTTT
>NW_010303177.1:12537-21879 GCF_000700745.2 Antrostomus carolinensis
TAGAGGTGTTAAAACTTCATCAGTTAAATACTGTCAGTGCAGCAGAGCAGTCAGAAGCCTGGAGGTTGCTGTTCTAGGCTCCTCTGCAGTGTGAGAACACCAACCCCTCCTGTGTTTCTCTCTGCAAGGATCCTTCCTTTATTGAAGTGGTGATGGTTCTAATGCAACTAGAGATTTTTGTTCCAAATAATTTCTCTGTGGAAGTTCATTGTATTGTGCTGCTTTTTGAAAGTAAAGTTGGACATATTACTAGATAGGTAGAAAGTGTGGATGTAAGTTGCTGAAACCTAAAATTACTCATCATGATGAAAAAGAATTTTTATTAAAGGAAAGCAGTCCTGTCTCCTTTGTGGTGTGCAAGGTTTAATGACTGATGCATCATCTACCAAACACCTTTAGTTTCCAGGTCTGCTGGAAAAACTGGCACATTACAGTTGGACGAAATGATTGTTGTATGTCCCTTCCAACTCCTCTTCTCTTCTCTTCTCTTCTCTTCTCTTCTCTTCTCTTCTCTTCGATACTGCTAATTCTCACATTAAACAAACTTCTCATTTTAAAGTAGCACTGGGTTGCCATAGTTTAATTATTTAATTTTTCCCAAGTGTTAGGAATATAGTCTGTACATGCAAGCAACTTCTGCCTAGCATTCCCAAAGGAGGAATGTCTCTTCTTTTTCCATCTTGGATTTTTGTTGAAGTGCTGGGTGTCTCTCAAGCTCACTTTTGCTTAATGTCTAAAATTCTTTGAGCCCTCTGCTTTGCTGTCTGTAAGCCTGACTGTAACAGGCCCCCTCGGGGGTTAGTTTACTCACAACACACAATGAAGTAGGTTGCAACTACACCTGAATGTTAATGGCAGCTGTAATAAAACAAATGTTCTTTCTGCTTTTCATTACTGTGTTATGTATTGCGCTCCCACTAGAAAATTATGTTCTAATTCTTTCTGAATGGCATTTCACACTTAATAAAGACCTTTTCAATAGGTTGGGGATGTAAATAATTGTGTATGTATGCTGTATTAAAAATATTGCTGCCTTCTTAATTTTTGATCATATAATAGAAGTCATGAGACAGAAATCAGAAGCTGCAACCAAAGGTAATATAATAAAGTAGTTCTTGCATTTTAAGGTCATAATTTATGGAGGCATAAACATTTCAGTCTTTTGAATATTAGTTGTTACTGCTTATTGGAAATGGAAAAAAATATTGAAGATAATGTGGCTAAAATTATCCAAAGCATGTGGCATGTACTGCAAAAGAAAAGGAGTTAGTTAACCAGAAGACTTCAGCAGAGTCTAAAAAGCTATAGAGGTATTTACACAGCATTTAAATCTCCATAACCTCTGAATTTTGGATGCTGTTTAGTGTGTGACTAATTCATTTCAATTCAGTGAAGGTAATTCAATGTGGAAAAGCTTATTGCAGTAATCTTTTAATAAGAACATAACTACACACAGAACCCATCAGTATTTAAGGAATAAACTATTTTAATGTGCTTTGCAGGTTGAAAGAATGAGACTGGGTTGGGAAGAAAGAGTCAGTAACTAGGATAGCAAAATGCTTTCTGATTGCTGCCTCCTTTTTAGTATTAGTTACACTTTTGAAATTACATTGTCTTTTTAAATTTAGATTAATGACAGGAAAACAAGGAAGGATTTTAGATAGGACTCTCCTGTTGCTCCTCATGCACGGTAATGCTGCGGCACAACTGCTCTTGTGTTTTCGGCACTGTCTTCTGTAGGATGCATCGCTGGGGCCAAAGCAGAGCCACACAGTCTTTTCTATGGAGAAATGCAGAATTGTGGCCATTCATTCCTTCTTTACATATGTACAGGACCACACATTTACTTGGGATTATTCAAATGTAGCTGGCTATAATGAGAATTGAATTCTCTGTGTTTTGCAAAGCAGAATAATTGGTGCAGTGCAATGTCACCGTGTCAAAAGTCTCCTTGTTATCCAGAGTAAATGAAACAGATTTTCTTGTTAAGAACTTCAATGTCAGCATTAGAACTAAAATATTTACTGTACGATTAAGAAGTTTCTCAACAAAACTTTTGTTCTTGCTCAGTAAAAAGAACTTCACAGGGGATTAACAGCATTGAAACTAAGGCTGTGGAAAATAGTTTTAATACCAAAATAATTGCTTAAATAGAGTCTTAATTAGAGTGATTAGTGTAGTTCTTATTGAGTGATAATATATTCCAACTCAATCTTATCTGCGTTTTAAGTATTACTGTGTAACTATGCACTGAAGAGTTATTTAATTTAAAAACAAAACAAGAACAGTTTGTGGTAAGAAAGAAAAAGACAAGTTTGATTCAAATGCATCTTGTGTTTTGTTTCATCCAAGTTGCCTTGAGAATGGGATGCCCAGAGTTGTTCACAGGGGCTCTTCCTGGCAGTCCAGAATTGAAGGAAAAATTTGTTTCACCTTTTTTCATTTTATAACTCTTGCTCACTCAGTGTTTTCTGGGGAGCGTTACAGTTCTGCTTTCCTCAGGACAGGTGGTTCTCCAGAATAGGGGATTTTTAGGTCCTCCTTAAAGGGTGAGGCTTGGGGGTTTTTTTGCATGTTGCATGGCAGTGGATCAGGGTTTGAGCAAGTCTTTCCTTACCTGTGTTGCATATCTGCTGTTAATAAATGCTGTGGTAGCCGTGCTAGAGACCGATGTGTCCCTTAGTCACAAGTGCCGCTGTGTTCCCAGTGGGGTGGTTTGTTACGCTCCATCTTCTCTGTGCCAGTTTTTAAACACTTCCTTGGCTTCTCACTCCTGGCTTCTCTTTTGTTTCTCCAATTACATTTGTTAACAGAGTGGGTCCACTTAATAAGCCTTGAGAATATGTTCACCATAGGGTTTAAATAAGAATGTTGGGGAGGCAAGCATTGCCTTTTTTCATGAGATACAATGGAATAATTTTGTGCATCTGAACCAAGTCTTGGGCCTAAAAGTCATGGTATCTAGTGTGGATTGAGGTCAGGGCTGTGGCTGGCAGGCTGCAGTGGTAGCCAATTTTGGCAGAAGTGAAAAATGTAACAGGAATTTTTTAGTGTGATCTGATTTATGTTCTGACTGTTACATGTGAACAGCTAAGCCATGAGCCTGCTTAAATGTAAACATCTGAGTATTCCCACTGGCTGAAGTGAGACTGCCCGTGCTTACATGAAATGCAGCCATTGGAGTTTGCAGGGCTGGAAGACTCTGGAAAGTGCCCTCCTGCATTTACTGTTTTATGTGTAAAAGGGGAATATATCTCTCAAAACTGTAGCCAGTGCACTAACAGCTGCAGTATCCTTAGTTTTAGCATGAACATAAACCATCTCGATCATTTAATACTGTATATTTAATTAAGTTGATTACAACAATTTGGGACACAAACTGTAACCATTGCACATACCAGATTAGATGCTGCATTTTTAGAAGAGGGCATTTGATAATTATTTGGATTCCTTTGTTGTAAATATTCACGAAGCTTCTAGTTATACGTGTATGTATATTTAATTCAGAAGTGTGTATACTTTTATCTCCTGTCTTTTACTTCATGCTAGGCATAAATTAAATATTTTGGACTCTGCATCCTTTAGTTTCACAATATTTAAAGAAAGAGAATTGGCTTATTGTATTTTGTTAAACTTCAGGAAGAATTCAGAATTTAGTAGTAGGATTTTGGATGCATTCTCAGGGAAATGCTTTCAAAAGAAAGCTTGGAAAATCTTGATTGAGTAAAGCTCAAATATGAAAGATGTAGGAAAGTGATTGATCTTGGCAATGCTTTTTCTAAGAACTGAGTGATGTAAAACCTAATTAGTAACCTGGAAAATAGGTGGTAATTAAGAAAGGCCAGAATGATCAGAGCTCCTCAGGCAGAGGCACGAAAATTTGTATTACATCAATTGAGTCAAACCGAATGGAAACATGGCCAGGGTGGCTGTTCCTTTTCCTGATTAATGTCTGAAGAAACAGATGAGGCAGCACGGTTCACAACTTCACGTGCAGTTTTAGGTCGAGTTTCCCTAGCTTGGGAAAGAATGTTTTAGCTAAAGGCAAGTCAGAAAGCATTCAAATGAAGAAGTAGTCAGAAAATATTCCCTGAGATGAGAGCTGCTTTATCCTGATAGATAATTTTAGTAGTAGGACCTAGATATGTCTTTCTGTTTTCTCATGGATGTTGTAGTTGTGAGATGAAGAAACACTCAATACCATAAAAGGTGGTAAAAGCTCTTCACCGAATCTCCAGTATACAGTTTGCTTGTAGTTGTATTTTATTTAAATACAACTAGGAATTGTCATTATGTATGTTTTTATGAAAACCTATTTTAATAAGAACTGCATTTGAGGATTCCCAATAACCTCATTTTCATGTAAGACAGTTGACAGCTTATGTGCCAGTGTGTTTTTTCAGACCTAACCATGCAAAAAGTAGTAGCTCAAAACCGCAATGTACAGTTCCCAGTGTGCCTGTGGGGGTAACGGTGTGTACTGCACCCGTGTATTAACATATATAGTTCAAATGGTCTTTATTGTTAACTTGCTATTTAGCTTTTATATAGCATTAGCAATGGGACAGACAATTTGCATGTTGGCACCAAGGGTACGGTCTTGGGCCAGACTTTACAGCTGAGAAGCTAGTCTGGTTTCTGTGGCATTAGTAATAGAGACGTTACAGATTTTCACAGATAAGAGCTGTCTGATTCCACGTCATGGAACCTGAAACATGTTTTGTAAAGAGTAATTTTTACCTCTGATCACTAGGACAATTATGTCCCTGATTTTACAGTTAGGTATAGTTAACTGTGCCATTTTTACCATCTGTATTATGTCCATAGTTGCACGAGGCCCTTGTGTTTTAAGCTAGCTTTTTTAACTGTGTCCTTGTCAGGAAATATGGTATCTTTTAAACTTAAAGGTGGCTGAGCAGTAAGCCTTGATGCAAGTGACTCAGAGTCTTCTCCCTTCCCTTGGACCACCCAACAAGCTTGCCTTGCCTTTCCTTGCTTACCCTACCCTACCCATGGCTGGAGGTTTCAGGACTTGCACTGGAACAGGCTGCCCAGGGAGGTTGTGGAGTCTCCTTCTCTGGAGACATTCAAAACCCGCCTGGACGCCTTCCTGTGTAATTTCGTTTAGGTTCCTGCTTTGGCAGGGGGATTGGACTGGATGATCTTTTGAGGGCCCTTCCAATCCCTAACATTCTGTGATTCTGTGACTTCGTACCCATGCAGGAGAAGGTGGCCTCAGCTCCATCCGTTCCTCTTCATGTCAGGCAAAGGGCCTGCAAGAGCAGAGGAGGTTCAGTTCCTCCGGTGCTGTTTGCATCGCAACCATCAATCCTGGTTCCCCTGAGGACAAGGGTGAAACATCCAGCCGCTGATGTCCTTGCAGAGGGTGAGCCCTCGGGCTCCAAGGTAGGATGTGCTTCCTCAACCTGCCATTCCTCAGTGCTGATTCATTGTTACAGGTTTTTGTCCTTGCATTCAAATCCTGTTGTTTATAAAGGTTTACTAAACACTTGAAATTTATTTACTATGTGGTAAGACACATTTTTCTTCTTGCCTGGCTTTTCCTGCATAGATTAGTGTTTTGCCAGGGGTATTACGACACTTCATTATTTAAGTGGAGCTAATGTATTCAAGCCAGTGCAAGACCTGTCGTTTTAATACTATCAAATCCTGGTGCATGGTGATGGGTGTGTTCCGAGCCAACAGAAGAAATCATCTGATTTCCTGAAGTTTTATGTGCAATCTGAGAATTTAAATTAAAAAAAATATGTTGACTTTCTTTAACCTCTGTCAGGACTTTTGGAGCAGAGTGGTATTTGTCATCACCTGTGTCAGAGGTTTCCTTCAGGGCACTTTCAGGTTGACTGGCTGCTGCATTGGCATCCTCTTTCCTTCCCTCTCGGTCTTTTTGATACATCTTTTATGTTTTTTTCTAGGCTGTTTACTCAGTTGGAGTATACTGACATAGTTGTGTAAGACATGTAGTCTTGCTGAGCCATCTTGGGCATTTTTATGATCTGGAGACAGTAAATGGTGTAGATTCTTTGTTAATTACAGTAGTGTGTAGTTCAAACCACTGCTGTTGTGGGTTGTGGAATGTAAGAGGCAATAGCTGTCATAGGAGCTTACAATATAAAGAGACATGAGAAAGGAAAGCCAGTACAGGAGATGCATTATCTCCCCCAGGTACCAACAGTTAGGGTAAAAAGTAAAATGATATATCTAGTTTGAGCCACCTTGGTGACATTTGAGGTGAGACAGAAGGAGACATTTAGAGTCCTGTCATGATATGAATTGTTCCAATTAATCTGTCCTGAAGGAGACACATAAATGTGCAGCGCTGATATTTATTTATGTTTAATACAATCAGCATCAGGCCCAGTTACTCCTGTTTATTGTACAAATGTATAAAGAGAAACAGTTTTTACCCCAAAGACTTTACATTCCAGCTTCAGAGAAAGTCCTGGCAAGCAGACATTGCAAGAGGGGGAAGCAGGGAAAGGAAGGTGAGCGTATCGCAGTGTTGACAGATCTCATGGCTACACAAGAATCACTTTCAAACCGCAGGAAGCACTTGGCATCTTGCAGGATAAGGCCTCTTCAGATCATTACACAGAGAATATACTTCTTACTCCACCAGGTGATAAATGTCTTTTGAGTGCACTCTAGCTCCACAGCTGTTGATAAGAAATCCAGATGCTCAGCATCTTTCAAGTATTAATTTAGAAAGAATGAAGTGCAGAATTATGCCTGTGGTTTTTGTTGAACTGTTTAGTTTATCTAACCTGCATGCATCCTTTCACCTTCTTAAAAGTACACATAAATATGCCATATACTGACTGTCCTGTTGGCTGTTGTGACATGACAGAAGCATAATTGTGTAAGCTTCTGGAGAGAGTACTCTCCATATAGAGATGTCCAGAAGCACTGCCCGATAAGAATAGCTAGGGCTTCTGTATGAAGCTATCTGTGTGAAAGCAAGCTGCATCAACTATGTACTCATTTTGCATTTAGACTTGAAAGGCAGTAAAAGCTCATGATAGAACTGTATAAAGAATTGATAAGAAAAGCAGAATATGTATATTAATACTGATGATGAAATGAACCCAGTGTTTAGGATTCTGCTATCCCCAGGTTGGTCCCATTAATTGATATCATGCCAAATTTACATTGGGTTCTTAATCTACCAGCCAGCAGGATGGTCAGCGGTGATGGATCCTGGCAGTTGAATGGAGAATATTGATTTATTTTGTCTAATGGCTGCACAGAGGTCTTGAGGTAGAGTCTGTCAAAGCTACGGAAGCTGTGAATCACATAACATTAGATAGCAGTTTAGATGTCTACCTCTGATCAAATCATACTAGGATTCATATGTAATCAAGGGAGAAGTATAGTTTTTCCTTGGACATAATTCACCTGATCCTTTTTTTTACACCTTTGAGGGTCAAATGAATTGTAGCCCAGAAGTGCCTGTATCTATCAATTGCCTAGGAGTGAAACCAGATTAATGAGATGGATTCATTTGATAAAACTGAGACATCCTAACCAGAGAATCTCACTATTGATTTTAATAAGTTTTCTGATCAGGCCCCAGATGGATTGACTCAGTGACTCTTTCTGTTGCCAAGGAATGGAAAAATGGGACACCGATTCTGACTAGAACTTTTATGTATTCTAGAAGTCCAAGTGACTTGATAAGTGGATTTTAGTTAAAGTTATTTTAAGCACTGTATATGTAACTGGCAAAGTAGAAAAGAAGAATTTTTCAAAAAATATATGGCTTTTCATGCAAGACAGAATGGATTCCTTTGTTACAGCTGGAATAAGATTTGTTTGTTGTAGTCAGAATACCTCCTTTTACTTCAGACTTCAGGGGCTTTTGAATTCCAAAACTTGCTTTACAGATTTTACAGCTGTCCTGCTTTTGCTAGGATAGAATTAATCCAACTACCCAGCTATCCAACTTCAGACTGATAGTCTGTGGGCAGATGCATCACAGGCACAGTTATGATGCAGGGATGAAGCATAGCTTGAGTCTTTTACAGGACTTGCTTATTAGAAGGGAAAGTAACAAAAACCAGAGTATTTGTTCATGGCTGGCCTGCATCTGGGATCACTGCCTGGTATATTCCTCTATTCTTGGGTTCTTAACATGTACAGGAAAGAAAAGGAAAGAACCAGCATGTTTCTAGTTCCAAACTTGCATACAGTTAGGAAGGCCCATTTGTCTGGGATGCCAGCCAAGGTGTGCCATGTTGGGGTGCTCGCTGTGGGCTGGTGGGGATGGCAGTGCAAGTGCCACGGACAGGGACTGCTCCACCAGCCACCCCTCCCTGCCTGCAGCGGGGGTGTCTGGGGAACCCTTTGTCTCAGCCCGGAGGTGCTTTATTCTGATCTCCATTCCAGTTCCTCATCCAAAGGTCTTTGACAGCTTATTGGTGTTAAGAGGGTTCTTGGCTTTAGCATGTATGTCCAGAGAAGGGCAATGAAGCTGGTGAAGGGTCTAGAGCATGAGTCTTATGAGGAGCAGCTGGGAGAACTGGGGTTGTTTAGTGTGGAGAAAAGGGGGCTGAGGGGAGACCTTATCACTCTCCACAACTACCTGAAAGGAATGGGTCTCAGTCTCTTCTCCCACGTAACAAGTGGTAGGACATGAGGAAACTGCCTGAAGTTGCTCCAGGGAAGGTTTAGATTGGGTATTAGGAAAAAATTCTTCACCAAAAGGGTTGTCAAGCATTGGCACAGGCTGCCCAGGGAAGTGGTTGAGTCACCATCTGTGGAGGGATTTAGAAGACATGTAGGTGTGGTACTTAGGAACATGGTTTAGTGGTAGACTTGACAATGTTAGGTTTTCAGTTGACTCGGTATCTTAAAGGTCTTTTCCAACCAAAACAATCTATGATTCAAGTTCGTTTTGCAGCTCTTCCAGTTTACGGGGTTGTATTTTGTTGTTGTAGGAACAGAAGTTTCTTACAAGGTATTTACATACTTGTATGCTGGTCAGAGAGACCATCATTGCCTGCATCTCAGTACAGTTGTCCTGAAACTTATAAGGCCTGCTCTGGAACTGTTTCAGTTGTTACCCAGAAACTTCAGGAAACACGCTTATACAGGGACAAGATCTGAGTACAGCTAGAGTTCCTTGCTGTGTACAGATTGATTGGCCTGCCTCTCCACTTTCTGAGGGCACACTTGTACCTTGTGAAAATGGGAATTGCTGGACGTACCCGAGGTATTGCTCTATTTTAATATGTGGACCACACTGTCTGTACCACCAGTTTTCAGCTGCATCAGACATACAATATAGGTCAAGAGATAGAATCATAGAATGGTTTGGATTGG